>NC_139145.1:136379825-136502325 GCF_964270905.1 Leucopleurus acutus | reverse complement strand
GATCTTTCTCAGATCTCCACCATGAAAATTTGGGTAGGTAAAGCCAATGAAAAAGGGATGGTTTGCATAAGACTGTGACCGCAGGAGCTTCTTCTTCTCACGCAAGTCAACACTCAGATTCCAATAATTTGTTAAAATTACCATCTAAGTTTTCCTACCAGTGTAAGGCTCCAACAAACTTATGCTCCACACAAGCAGATCTCAACTATGTTTCTTGGTGTGAGTCTATCTCTCCGGATTTTGGAGTGGCAGTCTGCCCTGTACCTCAGTTATTTGATAGAACCAATATGTCACTGATTTTCAGTTCGTCCAATTTTTTTCCTCTTGTAAGGAAAGGAGTGATGAATTCTAATCTCTTTCCACGTTAGGGCAGAAACCAGAAGTCAGTGCTATAACGTGAGGAGGCACAGGTTATTACAGTCAAATCTAAGGATGTTAAGACTCAAGTGTGGGAGATGGGAAAAATTTTTAGAGCCAAATAACAATTGACAAATTGATCATGTGAAGATACAAAGAAAGACTTTCTAGAGAGACAGTCTCATAAAGGCATGTAGGTACAAGGAAGCAGTAGAAGAACATCATGCAGTACAAGTTAGCAGTAGTGTTGAAGCCAAAGAGAACACTGCAGTCACCCTCCCTCAAGTACAAAAGCCCTTCTATGCCCCCTGCCTCTTGCTTGTAGAAAAGTTGAAGTCTCCCAAGCCTCCCTGAGTCACAAAAAAGCAAGCTCAAGCAGTTAATGATTAGGAAAATAGTTACAGAATCTTTCAGTGTCTGATGCACATTTCTGAGTTGTTTTACAGATACTATAACTGCCACAAGAGGGAAGAAGCTAACTTATGATGACCAAACTGTAGCCATGACAAGCTGCTCCACCTTGAGCAGTACTAAATCTATGGCTAGCACAGTTCCAAGAACTGGCCTCAAGAGAATGGGATTAACATTATGAGGAATAATAATCTATATCTTTGTGGGCAACAAAATAATTGTAGCTTGCTCTTCCCATGTATGTGAGGAGGCATCTAAAAATGTCAGCAAGGAGACGCGACCAACTCATGTTGACACCTTCCACTCTAAGAATAAGGTGCCCTATGTCATCATGAAGAAGTTACAGAAGATGGACCTTCACCCCTAATCCCATAGAAATGGAATGATGTCTGACAGTTGAGGGTTTGTAAACAGCCCTTTTGCCCCTTTCCTGTTTGCCTATTTCTGTTCCCCTTAAACCTTAATTATAAAAATGCGATCACTAGGTAACAGATTTCCAGGCTTCTAATTAAAGCAAAGTTTCATTTCTACCAACACTTCCCTCTCATGTATGGGCTTTTGAACCTGAGTTCGGTAGCAGTGTAGAGTGCAAGAAGGCAGAATTAACAGGCAACAGCAGATGAATATAAATAAGAAAATCACACTTCAAGATTATAAACCATCCCCTCAGTTAATCCAAGATGACTCTTTTGACAAATAAATATAGTACACAATTTTTAAACTTGGGGGTTAGGGCTATTTTTAAGTGGGATTTTAGCAAAGGTGGTGAATGGTTAAAGTTGGTCAAAGGTTCAAGGTTAATATAAATAGATTTTTCCTCTAGGATCCAAAGGACTAGCAGCTGAGAGGTTAAGCTCTTCTTCACAAAGCTGTTGCTTCCCCATGGGCCTCCAGTTCCTAATCACCTTTTCCTGCTATCAGATTTGGCACTGCCCCCCCAACTCCTTCTTCAAAATTCCTTACCTGAAACTTCACTCCATTCATAGGCTAGGACCTTATCCTGGATCTAACTCTCTTATCCTATTTTTACATTTCCCAAGTGTGAATCATTAATTCTAGATATTATCTCAGAATATCAGCAACACAGTAAGTGCTGGATGGGAAGAGGCTTGGGGGCTCCATGTTTTGAAAGATTCCAGAGTGAGTCAAGGCCAACCAGATTAGATTTCCTCATCAGTGTAAATTTCAACACACCTGATAACCTATTTGACTATATTTTACTTGTAAGACAGAACCTCATTGCATACATCTCCCAAGAACCAACAATTTTTAAGGACAGTAATAGCTACTACCATCAGGAGGTAGAAAGTATTTGCAAAGTGCCTTCTCTATCTTGAGCTTTGCAATTTGCATTACTATATAAAACAATAAATTCTCTTAGAGATCCCCAAATATTTATACCACTATTTTCTACCTTCTCTACTAAGTAAATCAGGAGGCAAAAATATCACCTTTATTACTGTCTGGGGCCAAATGGTAGATGTGGCTTTAGATCTCTTTGCCACACGTGCTTGCACTATTAAATTCCAGTTACTGGCAAAGCTGAACTAGGACAAGATTTCCCACACAGAAAGAGCCTTCTTGGGTCCAATTTATGACGTGAAGGAGCAGAAGGGAACTCGTTGCTTCTGGAGTCAAGCTTTTACTCAGGAGGAAGGAAAAGGCCAGATATGATCTGAGTGTGCCTAGTTACTCTTCTCAAAGAAGTCACTCTACCTCTCTTGAGTTTACAATTAGTAAAGGAGCAAAATGTGTGCTTAGGGAAAAATCTTTCAGGAAGAATTTCAGAGAAGGTGCTTCCCTCTAACCCAGAATACTAGTACAAGTCCACACTGCTTTATCCATAACTTCAGAATCCAAAAAGCTCTAATTTATTTTTTTGTTTGCAGCCAACTCATTGGCTACAAAACATCAACTGAATAGATGTTACACCATTTATTTATTGTTCATACTTGGGGTGAATAGTCATGATTTTTGTTATAGACATAGTAACCTGTCATTAAGGTATTGTCTCATACTCCAACCCACCCTTCCATATTTGGCTCTGAAAATCTGGGGCTGAGATCTCCTTTGCCAACTCATTTCTCATTCTGTTTTACTGGTAACTGGCACTAATGTGAGGCAGAAACGGGGGAGAAGCCTTGCTTCTTTCTGTGGTTTCCTGCTCCAACAGAACCACTTCCACAGTTGGTTCCAACCTCCAGTTTCTTCTGGCATCTCCAGAATCAGCCTCATAGCTCCAGTTGGGCAATGCCCTTTTCTAACCTTCTAAGTTCCCATAAACTCTTCTTGCTGTTATTTTCTCTGGATCTAGAGATTTGTTTTGTTCTTTCATCTCTTCAATGCTTGTATAACCCATCTTGTATATGAAACTTCCAGTATTGAAGTAGCTAGTGAGATTTCTCTTTTCTTTACTGGACCCTGACTGATACTGGCATGTTACCCCAGGACCTACTGGGCATATTATGTAATATATGATATATGCCATATGCCATATTACCATTCTAAAATTCAAAAACTTGAGAATTCCAAAATACTTCTAATGCTTAAAAATATGAATAAGGGATTAGAGAAAAGTATTTTTGTAGAATTTTTTGAATCCCCTGGATTGCTTTTTGAAAGGGAAGACTCCTGGGTGACACTAGAGATTTCAGAATCTGGGGAAATGCCCTGAGCTCTAGCATTATTAAACAATCTCCCCAGGTAATGCCTGTTGCTTAGCTTAAGAACCACCCTCTTCTATCCACTAGAAAGCAAAAGGAGCCACATATACCTTAGTGGCTACTCTCCTAATTGCACATGGAGAAACTGTGAACTGACCATTCCAGAAAGTTCTTATTAATTTGCTACACAAAAGCCTATGTTCTGGTAAGTATCCATCTGGGGAAAAGCGATGAGATAGCCTATTCTTTCCTGCATTGCCCCAACTGAAAAACTAAAGTATGTGTATTGATTAACTTTTGAGGCTGGCTTCCACCAGTACAATTCTTGAGACCGCCCAGTGATGAACTCCCTGTGAATTAGGGTTGAGCAGTTTTGTACACTTTCTTCTGGTATCCAGCCTCTAGTTCCCCTCAGCCTCCATACTTGGTGAATTCATTCAGCTGCTCTTGCTTTTTACATTGGCTCTTCCTTACTTATTACCACTTAAGGATGCTTACGGAGATACAAATGGATATTTAACAACTGTCCTAATATCCTATGCTTTTTGAATTTTGTAGGCAAATGAAACTATGTCTGTAACTTCTTAAGAAACGCTCCCTCTCAATAGAGATTAATCAAGAATCGTAGTGTTCAAAGATGAGATGAGATATGCACCCAAGTTGCAGGCCAGGTAGTGGAGATGTGTACATAAATACTTGTATTTAATTGATGTTACTAAGTAGTTAACAGAAAACCTTCCCTCTGCGCAATATAAAATATAGATATAAAGTTATTTAGGGCTTCCCCGGTGGCGCAGTGGTTGAGAGTCCGCCTGCCGATGCAGGGGACATGGGTTCATGCCCCAGTCCGGGAAGATCCCACATGCCATGGAGCGGCTGGGCCCGTGAGCCATGGCCGCTGAGCCTGCGCTCCACAACGGGAGAGGCCACAACAGTGAGAGGCCTGCGTACCGCAAAAAAAAAAAAAAAAAAAAAAAGTTTTTTAGATATCGAATCTGTATACAAATATATAGTCACAAAATCACAGGCTTAGAATCTACATGTTAGGTGTGAAGTGACCTTGATCATAACTGACACCTAATCATTACATAGATCAGTAGCCTCCAAATCTTTTCAATTGTGCACCATTATATTTGTGTATTTAATGTGAACAGATATATGTGAACTACTGTATTAATACAATATTCACATTATAAACCATACAAGAAAATAACAAATATACCCAGAAGCTCCAGTGTTGTCCTCATCAATCTAAGAGAGCACCCGGCATGTCCCATCAAGTGCACATACCTGGAGATCACCACGGTAGCAAAAGCAATCACCATCCACATAGAAAGGGAAAGCAAATCAAAAACACCAACAGCTGATTTGTCGACCATCAATGCTAGATCTCTTGGGTAAGCATATTGAGACCCTCTTTGTTTGCTGTGTCAGTCCATGAGAAATCTTGTGTTGCAATTTTTCCTGTGGGTAATTGTGTGTGGTGTCTTATCTTGCTTTCTCTTCTCACTATCCCATGGTTTAGTTTTATGTTACAAACATAAAAGTTGTTGAAGGCATGTCACCCATCACATTCCTGCTTTATTTTTCCCTTCACTGTAGCCCCTTCTAACATATTGTGTGGCCTTTCTACAGTCCCTTTTTTCCCTAAAATATTCTTTATTATCATGTAGATGTATAGCATGAATATCAGCACATGTTCCCCAAAGATGGATTTTCCACAAATTAAAATATTCTATTTAGCTCTAAACATGGAAACTAAAAATATACTACCCACTGTGAAATGAATTACTCATACATTGTGTGTCACATTTTAAACTAGCAACTCTATAACCTTAAAATACAGCTCAATCTTAAAGTATTAATTTTGAAATGATGCATTTGTGCTAATGATTTACCGGGAGGAAAAATCCTTTAATCTAACCCTTTTGCTTATGAACTTGAAAGTTGAACTCCATAGAAATGACTGACTGCAACAGCAGGGCTTTTCACCAGCTGATCAAAATTAACAGTTTCTTTCAATTGTTCTAATTAATACCAAGGGGAGTTCTGGAATGTACCAACAGTATCTCAAATTGCCCCCTTGCTTAAAAGTAGCTCCTGGGAAGGAATGTCAGCTTTTACCTTTCCCTACAAATAGTTTAGTCTAAGTTGTTATTATTACTATTTACTAAAAGGCCTTATATGAATACATCCCATGAGAATTTTTTTCAGTTTTATTTTGTTACATTAGAAGGGATAACAATTAAAGATGAGAAACATAACCATCTCGAGTAGAAATCTGTTAGAAACCAGATGGTCTACCAATGATCTGTAAAACTGATGAAAGCTCTATAAATATGGGTTAATGTTTTACACAGTAATAATTTTATCTTACTCAATAACTACTTCACATTCATACTGGAAATACAATTAGAGAAATCAGATAACTGAATCATAATCATGATAAAAAATATAAAAATTAAATATATTTAAATCCTAGGTAATATAAGAGTATTGCTTTAAAGTGTATACTTCTCCTTCTAGCTGAATATCTCTCAAGGAATATTTTCTACCCTTCAAAAGCAATTCTTTCCTACTAAGTTGTAGTCTTTTGTCACTCATCATCCGAAGTTATGATCTAGGTTATTAATAAAACATGTTTTCTTAGTAGTAATTTATTTCAAAATTATTCATTCATTTCCTTCGAGATTCTTGTTCCTTACTATTTAAATAAATCATCTACCTTAAAAGTTATATAAATGGTGAAGAGGCATAAAAGCAAACACCAATATTTTCATCATAGAAGCAAAAACAGGGTAAAGTTTAAAATCTTCACCTATGTGTAATGTAACAGCAAGTTACTCAAATGGTACTTTTAAAGTGATAATTAATTAAGAATTGAAGGTCAACCTACTGAACAAGTGTCTTGTGTATTATGATCAAGAGTTCAGATCCCTAGAAGTCAACCAAACACCAGCTTGCTTATAAAGTATGCTTGTATTATGAGTGATGAAAATATGTTGCCTTGCTTCATCACCATTTTAAGCCATTTCTTCTCTGAATGTGGCAATTCTCAGTTTAAAGGCCTTTGAGAGGGCATACTCTTTAACCTCATACACAATCCCTAAATAAGTAATTGACTCTTTCACCTCTCACCGCTGTGTTAAGATATAAGCAATCTCTTGTTGTAATTAGCATTCTTTCCAAGGAGAAGGATGATGGTTGGGTGTCTAAATGGGCTAGCAGTCTTCAGAGAAGCATTCTCTTCCCTGGGGCTGGATGCAGACTGTTTAAAACCCCCGTGAAAGAGTCAACAGGATTAACATGGAGTCAACTTCCTTGGGAAATGGAGCCAAAGAGATTCTAAGGAGACAAAATACTTCAAGGCAATCACAGTAGTGGTGAAAATCTCCAGGCTTACTGGTCCTGTCACATCTAATTTAACTGATGACATGAACATTAAGCAGGGCCACAAATACTTTTTTTTTTATGAGCTTAAACTCCTTTTTTTTTTTTTTTACTTCCTGAAAGCTTAAGATATTTCTTTTTTTTTTTTCAAACAGAAACTGAAAAGTGTCCACCATAAAAACTGGAAAATACCTTCTGTTTATTTAGACATGCATGCAAGATTAGCACCTTTAGACAGAAGCACTTTTGCCGCCAAATTTTAAACTGTATTCAAGTGTTTCTTTTGCTTAGCTTGCAATTCTTATCATGTGTCTTTGAAAAGTTAAATATGCATAAAAATTTTAATTTACAGATAAAGATTCATAAAAGTAATTTATATTTTGTGGAATTTTTCATGAAAATTTCTTCAAGGATTTGAGTATTTTCTCATTATCAAGTCTCATATCTGAGGATTTAAATATAAAAGTAGAAAACAGAACTTCAGGAGACAATTTCATTATCTATAAAACAATTATTTCATTGTCAATAGGTTAAGTCCAAATATTCCACTAATGATAGTTTATTCTTAAAGATAAAATCTTGAAATATAAAAATCTATCATTCCTTGTTTTATTTGTGTAATTAGAAAATCATTTTATTAACTATGTACAAATCATTATGATGCAAATTTCTAGTAAAGAGATACATAACGCTTAGTGTCTCCCTCCAAAGCATGTAAACTGTAGTGGGCTAATCAGACATATTTATGAATAACAGTATTAATTATAGACGGTGGGCTATGTCTGGAAATAACCAGCTTCCAGGTTGAAACTTCAATACTGGTGTAACCATGTGGACCAGCATTAAGTTCCATCCCAGGAGAGTTGCAGATGTCAAAAACCAGTCTGGGTCTATGAGTGGGAGAAAGACTGGGGCTTATTTACCAAATTTAAACCAGATCAGCTTCCTAAGGAAAATAATTTTTATTTTGAGAGAAAATATATAAATAATTATTTTGTACTGTTATGGTTACTTACTGGTCTAGGAGTGAAGATTCAAATAAATCTGGGATGGAGTTCAATTCATTTATTCATTAACTTGTTCATTCATTTATACATGCAATAACTTAATAGAAAGTACTTGGTGCATACAATGTGCTTAGCACTGGTTTAACCCCATTACAACTACTATTTACACCTTCTCGTAAGATTTGTTTCTCCTGGTATATGTAATGATATGGATTTTCCTAAAGTAAACTAATTCTGTTCATGATTGTTGCACTGGCTTAAAGTTAACTGAGATAAAAGGATGCAGAAAAAGCAATGATAGAATCTACCATGAGGGAATCTGTGCCTCTGGGAGAAAAAATTAATATTAAAATAAAGACCAAGCAGACCTAATATGGGGGTTCAGTAATAAAGCATGAAAGTCAGTAGGGTATAGCTTAGTGGCTGTTATTTAAAGTCTTCTTGACCCAGGCACACTGGACAGGTTATGCATCCTAAGAATGAAAGGGTGACATTGTGACCCTGTGACATTGTGTGACATATTGTGCATAAGCCATTTCATTAAACATTTGTACTACTTTGTGTCCAAGCAACCCTGCTATGTGATCCCTATAAATGTGTAATATTGAATAAAAGGAACCTTTCCTCTTCTTACTGTGAAATAAATTTAGAATTAGCATAGCTCTATGATAATTGAGAGAATAATTATTTAAGATAATGTTTTAAGAATCTAAAATTTAATTGTATCTTAAATATACTGAACTTATTTATATCAAAAAGGGATCCTTGGAATGGATCCTGAAGGCCTTGTATTCTCACAGGTGAGGGCTGATTAGGTAGAAAAATTCATATTCTAAAGGGAAGCCTTCAAATTTGTAGAGGTCATTATCTACCTTCAAATAAAACCAAGAGTCTATGAAGGTTAAATCCTAACCTCTGGCATACCTAAAAATGCTACATTGGCTTAGGGTCTTTTTATTCAATTCCTAAGACTGAAATGTTAATGGAAAAATTGAAGGTAGCTAAACTGGTGTCTTATCAGAAATTTACATTTTCTAGCCTATTATTTGTTTAACCATTAAAATACTATACTACCCAGGCTCTTGGATTGGAAGAATTAATATTGTTAAAATGGCCATACCATCCAAAGAAATCTACAGATTTAATGAGATCCCTATCAAATTACCCATGACATTGTTCATAGAACTAGAACAAATAATCCTAAAATTTATGTGGACCCAGAATTGCCAAAGCAATTCTGAGGAAAAAGAACAAAGCTGGAGGCATAACTCTCTCAGACTTCAGTCAATACTACAAAACTACAGTAATCAAAACAACATGGTATCATCACAAAAACAAATATAGATTAATGGAACAGAATAAAGAGCCCAGAAATAAACCCATACAGCTACAGTCAATTTATCTTCAACAAAGGAGGCAAGAACATACAACAGAGAAAAGACAGTCCCCTCAGCAAGTGGTGTTGGGAAAACTGGACAGCCTCATGTAAATCAATGAAATTAGAACACTCCCCCACACATACACAAAAATAAATTCAGAATGGCTTAAGGACCTAAATATAAGACATGACACCATAAAACTCCAAGAAGAGAACATATGCAGAAGAGTCTCTGACATAAATCATAGCATAGATCAGTCTCCCAAGGCAAATGAAATAAAAGCAAAAATAAACAAATATAAAAATAGTACATACATAGTATAGTATAGATGCCAACAGAAAACTACTAGAGCTAATCAATGAATTTGGTAAAGTTGCAGGATACAAAATTAATGCACAGAAATCTCTTGCATTCCTATACACTAATGATGAAAAATCTGAAAGAGAAATTAAGGAAACACTCCCATTTACCATTGCAACAGAAAGAATTAAATACCTAGGAATAAACCTACCTAGGGAGACAAAAGACCTGTATGCAGAAAACTATAAGACACTGATGAAAGAACTTAAAGATGATACCAACAGATGGAGAGATATACCATGTTCTTGGATCAGAAGAATCAATATTGTGAAAATGACTATACTACCCAAAGCAATCTAGACATTCAATGCAATCCCTATCAAATTACCAAGGGCATTTTTTACAGAACTAGAACAAAATATCTTAAAATTTGTATGGAGACACAAAAGACCCTGAATAGCCAAAGCAGTCTTGAGGGAAAAAAATGGAGCTGGAGGAATCAGACTCCCAGACTTCACACTATACTACAAAGCTACAGTAATCAAGACAATATGGTACTGGCACAAAAACAGAAACATAGATCAATGGAACAAGATAGAAAGCCCAGAGATAAACCCATGCACCTATGGTCAACTAATCTATAAGAAAGGAGGCAAAGATATACAATGGAGAAAAGACAATCTCTTCAATAAGTGGTGCTGGGAAAACTGGACAGCTACATGTAAAAGAATGAAATTAGAACACTCCCTAACACCATATACAAAAATAAACTCAAAATGGATTAGAGACCTAAATGTAAGACTGGACCCTATAAAACTCCTAGAGGAAAACATAGGAAGAACACTCTTTGACATAAATCACAGCAAGATCTTTTTTGATCCACCTCCTAGAGTAATGGAAATAAAAACAAAAATAAACAAATGGGACCTAATGAAACTTAAAAACTTTTGCACAGCAAAGGAAACCATAAACAAGACCAAAAGACAACCCTCAGAATGGGAGAAAATATTTGCAAATGAATCAACGGACAAAGGATTAATCTCCAAAATATTTGAAAAGCTCATGCAGCTCAATATTAAAAAAACAAACAACCCAATCCAAAAATGGGCAGGAGACCTAAATAGACATTTCTCCAAAGAAGACATACAGATGGCCAAGAAGCACATGAAAAGCTGCTCAACATCACTAATTATTAGAGAAATGCAAATCAAAACTACATGAGGTATCACCTCACACCAATTAGAATGGGCATCATCAGAAAATCTACAAACAACAAATGCTGGAGAGGGTGTGGAGAAAAGGGAACCCTCTTGCACTGTTGGTGAGAATGTAAATTGATACAGCCACTATGGAGAACACTACGGAGGTTCCTTAAAAAACTAAAAATAGAATTACCATATGATAGAGCAATCCTACTACTGGGCATATACCCAGAGAAAACCATAATTCAAAGAGACACATGCACCCCGATATTCATTGCAGCACTATTTACAACAGCCAGGTCATGGAAGCAACCTAAGTGCCATTGACAGATGAATGGATAAAGCAGATGTGGTACATATATACAATGGAATATTGGGTCATTTGTTGAGACGTGGATGGATGTAGAGACTGTCATACAGAGTGAAGTAAGTCAGAAAGAGAAAAACAAATATCGTATATAATGCATGTATGTGGAACCTAGAAAGGTGGTACAGATGAACCGGTTTGCAGGGCAGAAATTGAGACACAGATGTAGAGAACAAACGTATGGACACCAAGGGGGGAAAGCTGCAGGAGGGTGGGGGTGCGGGTGTGATGAATTGGGAGATTGGTATTGACATGTATACACTGATGTGTATAAAACTGATGACTAATAAAAAAAAAGTAAACTAATAAACTAATCAAACTTAAAAGGTTTGCACAGCAGAAGAAACAATAAACAAAATGAAACGACACTCTATGGAAATATTTGTAAATGATGCAACCAATGAGGGGTTAATTTCCAAAATATACAAACAGCTCATACAACTCAATATCAAAAAAAACAACAACCCAATCAAAAAATGGGCAGAAGACCTCAATAGACATTTCTCTAAAGGAGACATACATGACCAATAAGCACAGGAAAAAATGCTCAGCATTGCTAATTATCAGAAAAACGCAAATCAAAACCACAGTGAGCTATCACCTCACACTGGTCAGAATGGTTATCATCAAAAAGTCTAAAATAATAAATGCTGGAGAGGGTATGGAGAAAAAGAAACTCTCCTACCCTATTGATGGGAATGTAAATTGGTGCAGCCACTATGGAAAAACAATATGGGGTCTCCTTAAAAACTAAAAACTCTTACCGTTTGATCCAGCAATCCCACCCCTGGGCCTATATCCAGAAAAGACGAAAACTCTAATTCAAAAAGATATATGCACCCCAGTGTTCACAGCAGCAGTATTTACAGTAGCCAAGACATGGAAGCAACCTAAGTGTCCATCAACAGATGAATGGATAAAGAATATATGGTGTGTGTGTGTTTGTGTGTGTGTGTGTGTGTGTGTGTATACAATGAAATATTAGCCACAAAAAAGAATAAAATATTGCCATTTGCAGCAACATGGATGGACCTATAAATTATTATATTAAGGGAAGTAAGTCAGACAGAGGAAGACAAATATTATATGGTATCACTTACATGTGGAATCTAAAAAATAATACAAATGAATCTATTTACAAAACAGAAACAGACTTGCAGACATTGAAAACAAATTTATGGTGACCAAATGGGAAAGGAAGTGGGGGATAAATTAGTAGTATGGAACTAACAGATGCTACTACATATAAAATAGATAAGCAACAAGGATTTACTGTATAACACAGGGAACAATATTCAATATCTTGTAATAAGCTATAATGGAAAATAACTGGGAAAAAATATACTTATAAAACTGATTCACACATCTGAAACTAACACAATATTGTAAATCAACTATACTTTGATTTAAAACATTTTTTTAAATTTTAAAAATAAAAAAATTAAAAATAATAAAATGCTATACTAAATCTTAAAATAATTTACCAGGTTTTCTGCTCCATGAAAGTCTTTCCAATATAAAGAGCCATTGCTAAGAGATCAAATAAAATACTTCAGTAGAATCTGAGAGGTCAAAAATTGGGCTATTTGAAGATAATACACTTGAATTTGAAAAACAAATATATAAAAATCATAGCACCCAATATGTAAGGAATCCATCATATACTCATGTATAAATTTAAATTTTAAAACAAAACAAAAAACATTATTTTGCAAAATTATACTACCAGAATCCTTAGGAAAAAAATAACAGCTGCATACACCAGAGATAGATAGATAGATAGATAGATAGGTAGTTATTTAGATAAGTCTCCAGGCTACAGCTCTTCAGAATGCTAACTATCTGTAGGAATAGAGGTTACTTAGCAGAAAGAACACTTTAATATGTAACCTAACATTTACAGTTGTACTCTTATTCGGACTAATGGACTAAAGTTTACAGAAATGAAAGGAATCCATCCCATTTCCCACTAAGGAGCCTTAAATAATTGGATATATAAACTTGAACACTCAACTTTTTCAGTTGCAAAGAGAATATAATAGTTGCCTTTTATTTTACCTCATATTCTACCAAGAGATAATAGACATGAATACAACCTGAAAGAAAAAACTTTACAGCAATTTAAAGAAAAAATAAATTTACATGTGAAATTGTATAAACTGATAAACACGAATATCTTATTTATCTTTTTATCACAAAAAACAGACCACAAGTAGGGTTATAATTTTCCCAAGGCACTTTTCACCTAAAGAGGTGATAACAGCAGTATCTACACCAGCACTGGCTCTGTTTGCTCACAGATTAGTTCTTCACAGTTCAGCTGCTCTGCTCTGTATGGTAGGAGGGCTAGCTTCTGTAGGCTTCCTAGGTGACTGCATTGCTGACTTCTAGCTAGGTGTGGCTCAGGAGAGACACAGGTGGAAAACTGGAGATTAGGAGAACGGGAGAAGCTAGAATAGTTCAACTCCTCCTTTGGACAGTCACTCCAGCTGCAACAACATCCCCTCCATAACTTCAACTTCCTCCAGAGTTTCTGGTCTAGTTACAGTTTCTCTTGGGTGAATTATCTCTAAATTCCCTTAACCTCTCTTCCTATCCATATCCCTTCAGCCTTATGAGATCAGCTTCCTGCTGTTCCTAATCTCTCTGTTGCCTCACTGTGCCATAGGTGGCATCTTGACTCTGTCATCACCAGTGTAATTAATTCCTGCATTAAATTCTCTCTGTTTGAAACATGCAGGGTAGTATTTGTTTCCCTGATTGAACCCTGACTTGTGTAGTAGTTAACACACAAAGTTTACAATATGATATGACTGACTTCCTTCAAAGTCCTTTATATTTACTAAATCAGTTAATCTTCACATAACGGTACTAGGGAGGTTATTAATATTATCTAAATTTATGAAAAAGCTCAAGCACTGAGAATTTTTATTAATTGCCAATGTTCACACAGGTAGTAAGTGGTGGTGGCACAATTTGAATCCAGAGAGATTACGTTCTTAACCATGCACTTATTCCTCTCTGCTAGCGTTGGCTTCACTACCTTTAAATAGAATCTATTATCAATATATCACCTACTCAAGCATTTGATCAGAAATATACCACTGTCCAGAGTTCCATGCCATATAAAAACTTAGAATAATGCCAGGCAAAGAGGAAGCATTCAAGAAACTTTAGCTATTTTTATTATTATTATTCACTTAATTACCACATTTGAGGCCCAAATTTTGTCTCAGAAATATTTATTACTTTAAATTTTAAAATTTTTTCTAATTAAATTTCAAAGATTTCAATAAACAGTAAAAGTAACAAAAAATAACTCCAATGATAATAATCATAATAAGAGAATTGCTACATTATTACCAAACTTAATTTTGCCAAGTAAAATTATCTGTTATCTATTGTTATTTCTATAAAGGAAAAATGTTGTGACACTAAAATTTGGACAGATATTGAGAAAAGAGTAGATTTGAAATTAAATAAATTTAGTGTTATGAAAAATATACTAAATTATTATTTCATTCCATAGCAGACTTGTGAAATTAATCTACAGACCCTACTCTTGCAAAAACATTTCTCTAAATAATTTATTGCAATAATTACAGCAATTAAAAGCACTAATAACCTACTAAGTAAAAAATTCAGAGTTGAGATAAATACTGTTGTTTGTTAATATAGAGTCTCTTTCCTCCTTTCTTCACAAGTTCTAATTTTGCGCAGCAATTTAATTTGCTCTTACATGTCCACATGCCTTGGCAAAAGCTGGTCCATAAGCAGTTCCTAAAGCTAAGTCCAGATTAGATCAAGCCACTCAGTCATCCTGCCTTGATACAGAGTCCTAATTGTGTTTTCTATTCCATGCAGCTCACACTAACTGCTACAAGGATAACAATGAACAATAGACATTAAATTTTAAGAGTTTGAGTTCAAATCATATTGTTGTAAGAGTAGTGAATCCAATTTACACTTAATTGGTCATGTATCCATGCAGGATCAGCTATATAATATTTGGGGCCCAGTGCAAAGTTAAAACACATAAACCCTTTTTCAAAAATTATTAAGTAGGTAACAACTGAGCACTAATTCAAGTACAGGACCCTTCTGAGCATGAGGCCCTATACAACAGCAGGTCTCATGCCCACAAAGCCAACCCTGGTCCTAAAGAATGTCCCCTAACCTCTTTATGCCTCAGTTTCTTCACTCATTAATTGGCAGCATTATAAGAGTATCTATGTTAGTGATTTGGTGAGCTTTCTTCAGACCATCAAGGATATATGAGTATAGGTTATTTAGAATCTTTGTTGATAGGTAAAATTAAGGGTGAGATTCCAGTAGGAGAATAATTTAGGATGGACGAGGGGACAGCAGTCATAATAAGTCAAGTACACCCTCTTCCTCCCTAAGCCCCTCCACCCAACCCCTGTGACTCCATAAGTAAACAAATGTGAAAATATTCATTAACTATGAAATAATGTGAATTCCTGTTAAATTATAATGTTGTTCTGTGTGTGTGTGTGTGTGTGTGTGTGTGTGTGTTGGCATGGGTCAGGTGACGGTCACTATTCATTTGTTTGGATTGTGAAATAAAAGGAGTTTATGAATGATATTTCCTCTTCTTCAAAATTACTAAGGTATCTTATGATTTAAAAGAGCCAGTAAACGAGACTACATCTGTACCTGGCCAAAAGAAGAGCCTCAACCTACAATTTTCATGTCTTTAAAAATACAAATGAACCACTATAGCAGGAATGATATGAGAAATAAATGATGGCATCATGGCCATTTGCAAATATAATACACATAGTTGGATCTGTTTGCATATGTCGTAGTGCACACCTGATCTTTTCTATGCATAACGTTAAATAAACATTTGCTTTAGGTAGTATTGCTCTTTGGGAGAAATGTTAAATACATTCGAATTCAGAGTGGTTTGCACATAACCATTTCACACATTCCTCTAAACCAGTCTTATTCCTTTAGCAGTAAAAGGAAACAAAAACAACAACAAAAATTCTTTACAACAGGGTGAGCAGGAAAAAAAGAAAAGTGGAAATATTTTTACCGAGCTGAATGATTACTAATAGAAATAAACATCATTCTAAAAAATTAGAAAATCTGTGACTTAAAGATGTAAGAAAGCAGATTCTCTGAATCAGTATGAACCTGGGCAGTATTATTAGGTGCCTTCTCCCAGTGAACCTACAGTAAAAAGCCATAAGGCTTGCACCTGTCACCACTGTACTGAGATTAGTTACTCTGCTTGGTGTGAGATTTAAGTATGGTGCTGAATGCTGTTTCACACGACAATCTGAATAGGTTGCCTAGAAAATGAATATAAAGTTTCCATTGTTATTTTTCTTAGGTTTTTAGTTCCTTTATATCCCTACTAGAAAAAAATTTTTTAACATGGAACTCTGATATGTTGCCATGTACATAGATGTTTTACACAAATTACAGGCCCCTTTGATCCATTAAGATATAGCAGCATAAGACATTCATTTTCTTGAAGAAATTCTAGGCTTCTAAAAGGAATTTAGTAACAGGATCCTACTTTGGACCTCACACCACCAGGGCTGTCAGGCTCTTCCTTCTCTAAGATTGGAATACAGGTAATAACAAAATGACTTAATAGCGGAAGAACACATTACCTTATAAAAGACAATTTTAACTACTTCAAACCTGGATAACTCATGTTAGCTCTCAATAATTGCTGTTATAATGCTAGCTACTTTAGTTTCTCCAAGAGACACCCTTTGCCTGTTACTTCTCCCTATTACGGGAGATGGGATAATTCCATAGATTACCTACTATTGTTAGATAATTATGGCCACACAAACCAGAAGGGATTTCAGATGCAACATCTAGGTAGATGGAGAAGATGACGTAAATACTCTTGTCCATCAGTGACCGCATGTTTGGGAAATGGATAAATTAAGGGCTGAGTTTGAATCTAAAGACATCACCACCATTATGACTCTCTTCCTCTGCTGTCACTGACCAGAAAGAAAACAATGGCCAGAGATCATAGGGTTATGCTAAGACATGGCCTATCTTGGTAATTTTACTCAAGAAGTACAACTTGAAGAAAATCAGCATAAAGTAACTTGAAGCAAATTATCATTTGCTGAGGAATAATATCTATTGACAGATTTTCTCAAAGGCACATGGTCTTACTTCTTTAAAAAAGAAATGCTCAGATTAGGATTATCTACCAGAGAAGCTTGGATTTTCCTATGCCTGGGAAAGTTATCACTATGTTTTCTTACAATATTAGTCCAATTTCTTTGCAATGATGTGCAGAAGTATTAGATGGTGGGGAATCTAAGGCTTATTGTAAAGTGATTCATCTATGACCAAACACAAACAGAGCCAGAAATAGTTGTGATGAATTTTATATCCCAACACAAGGCAGACATAATAACATCTTTAACAACAGCATCTTCAGTAAAAAGATGCAAAAGTGAACTCTGCATGTATAACCTGATTATGATGTTTGAACGTGGGAAAAAAAAAAACAAACTATAACACTCATTGATTGATTCAATTAGTCATGTGTTTATTCATTCAACATGCTTCAAATTATTTCTTTCCAGAGCCGATCACATAGCATCCCTACCATAATGGTACTGAAACAAAGAACACCCTAGGAATTTCTTAAAAGATACTCCTCTATTTGGGTTCATTCTTCTTCTATGGGTTCCCCAAAGAGGACACCCCTTAAAATGATCTCCTAATATATTTCTTGGTTTCAGAGCAGGCTGAGCTTCTCTAATGGATTAACTCCCCCCTCATCCAGACCCTCTTCTATACTCTTCGTCAGGAAATGCCAGCCAGCTGGAACGGCAGGACAACAAGTACAGCTGGGAATTCCTGGCCCACAGGTGTCCAGCCTCGCATTTGATATCTTGCTAATATCAAAGCTAGATTTGCTGGGGGGATCCCCACAGTTGTTTCACAGAAAGAAAATTATCCACTGGCACTAATAGTAATAATCCCCTCCTCCATATCTGACTTAGTACTCGAGCTAGAGCCACAGGCCCCTTTCCCCACCAAAACTGAACCAGTATCAAGTTCTCCATCCTTTTAACAAGTGGGTGGCAGACTGTCAGGATAGGAATTAGATGGGTACAGGTGGCACCACCTGCTTGAAATGCTTTTGAGTATTTTGTGTTTCATTATTGCTGCACACCATTGTGCCATTCTTTCTTTTCTTGCCAATAACCACTGTACCATTTGTTTGAGCTTAAAGTTTGTTTCAAACTCAGATTTTGGATAAAGAGAACATGAAAGGGATTTTTTTTCCATTGAGAATATGGAACAAGTCAGAGAAAAGGTAATTATTTTGCTGTGTAGAATGGAGTACTAATTGGAAATCTAACTGGAAAGTATATAGGTTCATTAGCAGATAGATGAGAAGTGAGATTATTGACTATTCTCCAGGAGATAATTATTTTTGGCTGTTGGTTTAGCTGAAATACAATAATCAGCACACTGTGGATGCCTAAATAATATGTATAATACAAGATTCAAATATAAACATCTGTAATAAGTTGTTAATCATTTTACCTTTTGGCTAAGCTTTATACAGATAAATGGACTGGCACTTGCTGACCTTGGAAGGTGGGGTACAGTTTCACCGTATCATCTTGAGTAAGACAGCAGACAACAGAGAAATTGTTTGCAGATAGAAGGAAAGGATGAGACAATGTAACCAAACTTTAGTCTGAGTTAAAGAATGAGGGCAAAGACCTCAAAAAAGTGTTTTCAAACTTCCTGAAGATGATATAGAGTAGTTAAGAGAGGCTCTGGAGTAGGACTGTCTACCCACAACACCCAAAGTTTTCTAAACAGACCTCAGTGTATATCCACAAAGACTATTGCTTAAGTTTATTTATTTTTATCAGTTGGGGTCCTGGCATGTAAGATATAGCACATTTAAATAGCACACTTAAGAATTTAATAAAAGAACCATTTATAGGGGCTTCCCTGGTGGCGCAGTGGTTGAGAGTCCGCCTGCCAATGCAGGGGACGCGGGTTCGTGCCCCGGTCCGGGAAGATCCCACATGCTGCAGAGCGGCTGGGCCCGTGAGCCATGGCCAGTGAGCCTGCGCGTCCGGAGCCTGTGCTCCGCAATGGGAGAGGCCACAACAGTGAGAAGCCCATGTACAGCAAAAAAAAAAAAAAGAACCATTTATAAATGGGTGGGTAGGAAAAAAATGAAACTAACAAGGACTGGTGCAGTTCCTAGCACAAGATCTGAAGAACAAGTAGAAGGAACGTTTACTGGAACTTAGAGAGTAGTTGTAAAACAGGGAAGGACAACTCACGGCAGATGCAGCCTTAAAATAGAGGGTTGGAGTTAACTGCCAATGCAGACAAAGAAGGAGACAGGACCTCACTCATCACCTGCCCTGCAATCTCCCGCTGGTACCCCACATAAGCCTAACCCAACCAGAAGCCAAAGGCAAGGGAATCCTATAATGAAGTCCATACAGTTTTGCCTCCCAAAGAAATAAGCAAGGAGTTAAATGGTAGAGATATGAAGGGGAAAATTGAAAATATCATGTAAAATCCACACATTTTGCCTGGTAAAATGTATTCTTTTTCTGTTTTCAGATCATGGCTGTGTAATTTCAGTTCACAATTTATTGTATTCTTTTCTAAAGGTCATGAGCAAATAAGAAGAAAAGGAAAAAATAAATAGCAAAATAACAGAAAAAATGAAAAAAGAGGGGGGAAAAAAAAAGGAAAGAAAGAGGGAGGAAGGAAGGAAGGAAGGAAAAAAATCACTGCTATAATCCTCCTTCTATAACTGACCATGAGACCCAAATTGATAATTTCAGTTTTTGTTTCCCATCACATATTCCATGCTCCCCTTAGCTTTAGTCATCCATCATCTAAACTGGATAGTGTCCCTTCCCTACTGGTGTGAGCCAAACCTTCATTTTCCTAGGATCTGAGTCCTTGGTGATCTTATCTTTATGGAGTTGCTATAGCTTTCCACTGATAGGAATATTAGGCACGAGAGTGCTAATATAGCACGAGAGTGCTATATCTTCAGGATAGGTCATCTTGTCTATCTGTTTAATGAGAGTCTCCTTTTAATGAATGGCCTCTGGTGGGCATTCTGTGAGGTATTATCTTCACACCCTGTTCCACTTATGAGAGGTCCAACCACATACTTCTCACCTGGATTTCTTAATTATCACTTTTCCAGTTTTATCTTATCAACCACCTAAACTATTAGCCACTGTAAGTCAGTAACAATCCAAGCCTCAGGCCATCTCTTTCACATAAAGTGAACCACCAGAAATATCTAAAATCCTTCTCCCTAGGAAGACTTCCTTTTACTACTGTCTTTCAATGCTACCTCTGAGTAATGCTATAGTACTGCTATAAGTCAATTCTCTTTTAGGTACTGAGGAAAAAGCCAAAAGAGACAAAGTCCCTGCCTGCGTGAACCTAATAGTTTAGGGCTCATGTTCCCGAACTGTCTTGGTTCACACCACCCTTAGTTTCTCAGTAATTTTTTGCAGCAGCCCTAGGCCAAAAGAAATACCTAACAGTTCCATTTATTAAATATTTAGGTCTAGGGACTTCCCTGGTGGCGCACTGGTTGAGAATCTGCCTGCCGATGCAGGGGACATGGATTCGATCCCTGGTATGGGAAGATCCCACATGCCGCAGAGCAACGAAGCCTGTGTGCCACAACCACTGAGTCTGCGCTCTAGAGCCCACGAGCCACAACTACTGAGCCCACGTGCCACAACTACTGAAGCCTGCACACCTAGAGCCCATGCTCCACAGGGAGAGAAGCCACCGCAGTGAGAAGCCTGAGCACCGCAACGAAGAGTAGCCCCCGCTCGATGCAACTAGAGAAAGCCTGCGCGCAGCAACCAAGACCCAACACAGCCAAATAAATTAAAAACAGAACAAAGTATTTAGGTCTAAACAATGTGTTTATGTCCTAATACATCACTTAAAACAAGAATACATGTAAGTTGAAAAAATATTTTATCCTATTCTTTAATGACCACAATGAATTAGTAATGGGAAGTGTGCAGCTGTTGGGCACTGCCCAGACTTTGGAATTACATTAGAACCCACCATCCTCATTTATTAGTTCATATTGATTTTTTTCATGGTACTTGCATTTTTATCACTGTCACCCCAACAAAAACCCAGTTTTGTAAAATATGGCACCCCAAAAGAATGTAATTGATCTAACATTAAAACGAATATTCCTCAAATTAGCAGTTTATGTGGCTTCTGAAACATACTAAGTATAATGATGTTGCCCTCACATATTTACAATATCCGGCAGTGCCCCTGTGAGTTCACTGTGGTGGCCCAGTACTTCTTGGTGCAGTTTATAAACTGCAGGCGTAGGGAGGTATGACAAGTAAATATATAAAATACTGGTACATTATGAATTATCTAAAGAAAAATAAATCAGGATCAAGAGATAGATATGAGTGCAATTTAAAATGGTTATCATGCGAGCACTGAGAGTGGTGAAATTGGATCAGACTTGAATGATGTGAAGGAACAAAAGGAATAGTACTCTTCACAGAGAGAACAGAAGCATAAATGTTCTCAGGGAGAAGCATGGTTCACATACAAGAGGAAGATTAAAAACAAAAACAGTGTAGATGAAATTGAATTGTAAGGGGAAACAGTAGGAGATGAGTGAGATCAGGAATTTTCCAAAGGGGTTTAGACTGTTTAAGACCTCATGCCTATAAGGAGTCTAGATTTTGCCTTGAGTGAGATAGGAACTATCAGAGTATTTTGAGAAGAATGACATGATCTGACTTAAAAAAAAAAAAAAAATCTCGCCAAATATGTACACTGCAAGCATAGAAAATGTGTCCCTTTCATTCACTAATGTATGTTAAGAACCTAGAAGAGTACTTGGGTCATAGTAGATGTTCAATAAATACTTGTTGAATGAATGGTTTGTATGTAAAGAACAAACTGAAAGACAGATAAGAGTAGAAGACAAGAAGCCACTTAGAAGGTTACTGCAGGAGTACAAGGAGCTAACAATGGCTTGGTCTAGGGTAAGCTTGGAGAAAGTGGTAAAAGGTTATCAAACTTAGAATGCATTTTAAAGGTTGACTTAGAAGATGTACAAATATTTGGACAAAGGATGTGAAAGAAAATTAGAAATTAAGGATGGTAAAGACAGGGAAAAGAACAGTTTAAAGAAATTAATAATTTTGGGCATACTAAGTTTGAGATGGCCATTAGATATCCAATTGGAGATGTTGAGTTCATAATATATTTGTTTATTTATAAGTGTAGTGATATATTATTATTATTCATATATTATTATTCTCATATATATGAACATTCAGAGTAGAGGTCAAGCTGGAGATACACATTTATGATTTGTCATTATATAGATGCTATATAAGGTCATGGGACATTGTTGTCATGGAGACTTAAGTTCTCAGAACTTTTGGAATCTGTTGCTAGCATATTGTTTATATACTTTCATGTATGTATTTATATATTTATGTATGTTTGTGAGCTCACCTTTAAGGAAGTTTTTTTTTAAATGTATATATTTTTAAGAAATATGTATGAGTTCCTTCCAGAATGGTTTTGCATTTGTTTCTGCCAAGCACCTGAGAGGCATCATCAGTTAAGGATCCATTTTTTGTTGTTAATTTTTTATCTGGGGTGTTGAACTAAGTGAGAAGTATAAATCTAAATCCTAAACCTATGGAGAGCACAGGTCAAGAGTTTTAATTTCTCAAATCCACTATGCCAGAGAACAGAATTGTTATCGTGTCTCTTAGGATCACAATTTCCAAGGCCCAAGTTTAAATGGGGGGGTCTCAATTTAAACTCCTTACTTCACCCAATGGTTAAAGCCTTGTTCCTTATTCATTTAGTCTTTAAAACATGAAGTTGTAGACAAATGGGGGATAATAACCTTCTACACATTAAGGGAAATCAGTGTTAGTTTGAGGGCTTCCCATGCGTTTTCTCATTTATTTCCCCTTTGCCAAAAGATTTGCATTAACATTTATTATATTTTATGATTTATATTTTTATTACATTTATCATAGTTTTAATATATTTTATTCAGCATCAACATTCTAACACCTAAAAAGAATATATGTAAAGATATGTCAGCGTTTTATCTTACTAGAACTAGGAGCGTTTCTCCATTTTCTCACTCTCTTCCATCATGCTAATTCAAATGTTGTCAGTACATTTTTAATTTTTAAGGTTTCATTGTATTTCTCAAGAATATTTTGAGCATGTTATTTTTCCAGTTCTAGGTAAGTTTTTTGCAAATGCTTTGGGGTTTGGTTGTCCTTTCTTCCTTTTTCCCCCTAGGAACAATGCAGATCTTAAATTTCCTTTAGTCAATACATTTTTTGAGTTAAACAACTGTGATACTTCTATTCAAAGCCTTGGGAGTACATCAGTGAACAAGATGGCAGAACCGCTGCCCACATAGACCCAATAGCCCACTATTTTTCTGTCTTCCATATTTATGGCTTTCCTCCTTATTTTTTTTATTTTATTGTGGTAAAAAATCCATAACATGAGATCTACCCTCTTAATAATTTTTAAATGTACAGTACACTATTTTTAACTATAAACACAATGTTGAACAACAGACTTCTAGAACTTTTTTATTTAGTATGACTGATCTCTTGATAGCAACTCCCCATTTCTTCCTTTCTCCAGCCCCTGGCAACCATCATTCAACTTTTTTTCCTACAGGTTTGACTACTTTAGATACCTCATAAAGGTGGAATCATGTAAAATCTGTCCTTTAGTCATTAGCTTATTCCACATAGCATAACATATTCAAGGTTCATACATGTTGTTGCAAATGGCAGGATATCTTTTTAAGGCTGAATAATATTCTAATATATATATGTGTGCATATATATATATATATATGTACATATATCTCACATTTTCCTTTTTCATTTATCCATGGACATTTACATTCTTTCCACCTCTTGGCTATTGCTAAAATTGCTACAATGAATTTGGAAATGTAACTGTATCTCTGAGATGCTGATTTTAATTATTTTGGGCAAATATTCAGAAGCAAGATTTCTAGATAATACAATAATTCTATTTTTAATTTTTTCAGGAACCTCCATAGTGTTTTCCATAGCAGCTACACCATTTTATATTCCCACTAACAGTGCACAAGAGTTTCAATTTCTCCACATTCTTGACAACACTTGTTATTTTCTCATTTTTTGATAATAAGCATCTTAACAGGAGTGAGGTGATACCTCACTGTGATTTAGATTTGCATTTCCTTGACATTAGTGATGTTGAAATCTTTTCATATGCCTCTTGGCCATTTGTGTGTCTTCTTTAGAGGAATTTCTATTCAAGTTCTTTGCCCATTTTCAGCAGGGTTATTTGTCTATTTTTTACTATTGAGGTGTAGGAGTACCAAATATATTTTGGATATTAACCCCTTATCAGGTATATGGTTTAACAATATCTCACATTCTGTAGGTGGCTTTTCATTGTACTGATTGTTTCCTTTCCTGTGCATCAAGCTTTTTAGTTTGGTATACTTCATTTGTCTATTTGCTTTATCGCCTGTGCTTTTGGTGTTATATCCGAGAAATCATTGCCAAGACCAACACTGTGAAAGTTTTCCCCTATGATTTATTTTAAGAGTTTTATAGTTTCAGGTCTTATGTTTATGTCTTTAATCTATTTTGACTTTATTTTTGTGTATGACATAAAATAAAGATCCAATTTCTTTCTTTTGTGTGTGGATATCTAGTTTCCCTTCACCATTTTTTGAAGAGACTATCTTTTCCCCATTATGTAGTCTAGAAACACTTGTCCATGATCATGTCTGACCATATATGTGTGGGTTTATTTCTGGACTCTCTATTCTGTTCTATTGACCTATATGTCCATTTTTATGCCAGTGCCATGCTGTTTTGATTACTGTAGCTTTATAATATGTTTTGAAATCAGGACGTGTGAGGCTTCCAGCTTTGCTCTTCTTTCTCTAGATTGGTTTGGCCATTTGGGGTCCTTTGTGGTTCCATATGAATTTTAGAATTAATTTTTCTATATCTTTAAAGGATGCTATTGGGATTTTGATAAGGATTGCATTGAGTGTGTACACTACTTTGGATAGTGTTTGGAAAGTGGAGATATGGAATAATATCCTCTGAACTGAGAAGGAGGCCAAAATATGAAGCGGGCAATTCCATAAAGTGCAACTATGAAGTTTATTGTGGGCAACTTACATATAGGCAGGAAAGATTGGGTGGATGAACAAACTAGAGGCATTCATAGCTGCACTCCATACCACCCAAAGGGGCATAGGGAGATTTAAGGGAACAAAGCTAAAAATAGAATCTGACTACCAAGTGAGAAGCACATCTGCACTGACTGGGACTGGGGATTTTTCTTCACCATAGGGGGTCTCCTGACCATTCACTATCTATGCATCAGCAAACGGCACACTTCCAGTTTTCATATCAGACAAAGGCAAGGGTAAAAGTTGGCAGGGAATTTATCTGGCTAGGGTGCATTCTGTGTGAGTAGGCTAAAGTTCAGTCACACAGAAAGGGGAGCAGGTAGTACTGCAGGCCTAACATGGAGCCAACAAAATGGAGTCAGTGTGGTTCAGCCACACAGATAGTATGGACATGTTAACAATATTAAATCTTCCAATCTATGAACACTGGGTATCTTTCCATTTATTTGTATCAGCACACACAGATCAATCTTGGCTAAGTTACAACAATAACAAAAAGTGAAACCTCATAAGGCATGGAGTCAATCTCCAGTCTAGGCTTTAGTTCATGATTGATGGAGCTAACACCATGCCTCAAAGAACTCCTTTCCTATTGTATCATATATATATATGTATGAATATATACACACATATTCACAAGAATCACATCAAAAAATTACATACATAACAGGGAGTTTAATCCATTTATATTTAAAGTAATTATTGATAGGGAAGAAGTTACTATTGCCATTTTGTTAATTGTTTTCTGTCTGTCTTGCTGCTTTTTTTCCTCTCTTTTCCTCTCTTGCTGTCTTCCATTATGTTTTGTTGATTTTTTTGTAGTGACATGCTTTGATTTCTTTCTCACTTTCTTTGTATATCTTCTCTATTTTCTTTATGGTTACCATCAGACTTACATAAAGCATCTTATAGTTATAATAACCTCTTTAGAGCTGACAACAACTTAACTTCAACCACACACAAATACTCTACACTTTTTCATTCCCCCACTTTATACTACTGATATCACAAATTGCATCCCTTTATATTGTATATCCATGAACATATTTTAGTTATAGTTATTTTTATACTTTTGTTTTTAACTTTTAAATAAGAATTAAAAGTGATTTATGCATCACCATTACAGTATTATATTATTCTGTATTTGTCTATATATTTACCTTTGCCAGCAAGCTTTATATTTTCATATGGTTTCATATTGCTGCTTGGCATCTATTCATTTCACTTGAAAGATTCCCTTTAGCAATTCTTGCAAGTCAGCTCTAGTGGTGATAAACTCCCTCAGCTTTTGTTTACCTGAGAATATTTTTATTTATCTTACATTTTTGAAGGATAATTTTGCCAGATATAGTATCCTTGGCTGGTAGTTTTTTCTTTCAGCACATTGATTATATCATCCCACTTCCTTTTGGCCTGTAAGGTTTCTGCTGAGAAATTCACTTACAGACTTATGGTGGTTCTTTGTACTTGGTGAGTCACTTTTCTCTTGCTGCTTGTAAAATGTGCTTAGTCTTTGATTTTGACAATTTGATTATGATGTGTCTTGATGGCACTGGAGTTTTGATTCTTTGAAAACAAGCAGAGTGACATGTATCTGTGTGCATATGTGAGTGTTTTCATGAGAGCAAACTGGATGGGTGTGGATATAGAGCTGGGTATACATGTGGGCTGAACGCAAAGTTTATTTAGTTCTTATCAGTGTAAGCAATAGAAAATTATTTTAATACAAATATTCATTACCAAAGCCATCTGATCTTTCTGGTTTTGGTACACTGCCATATTCCATGCTGTGAAGCTCATCATCTAAATATCCATTTCTTTAAATCAGATAACTTTTTCTTTACTAAACCTCTGTAACAGAATTTGACACTCTTCAAAACAATATGCTACGTAGGCTAGTATTTCACTGAAATGTCATTTAGCCTTACAATATAATGCATCTGGAAGAACATCTCATGAAGGTAATAACTGATACTTTCTACTCATTTAAGAAAAATAACTGGGTCCATCCATATTGCTGCAGATGGCATTATTTCATTCTTTTTTATGGCTGAGTAATATTCCATTTGTGTGTGTGTGTGTGTGTGTGTGTGTGTGTGTGTGTGTGTGTGTGTATAATATATATATTATATATATAACATATATATATATCCATTCCTCTGTCAGTAGACATTTAGGTTGCTTCCATGTCTTGGCTATTGTAAATAGTGCTGCTGTGAATACTGGGGTGCAGGTATATTTCTGAGTTAGCATTTTCTCTGCATATATGCCCAGGAGTGGGAATCCTGGATCATATTGTAACTCTATTTTCAGTTTTTTAAGGAACCTCCATACTGTTCTCCATAGTGGCTGCACCAGTTTACATTCCCACCAACAGTGTAGGAGGGTTCCCTTTTCTCCACACCCTCTCCAGAATTTATTATTTGTAGACTTTTTGATCATGGCCATTCTGACTGGTGTGAGGTGACACCTCACTGTGGTTTTGATTTGCATTTCTCTAATAATGAACACTGTTGAACATCTTTTCATGTGCCTGTTGGCCATCTGTATGTCATCTTTAGAGAAATATCTATTTAGGTCCTCTGTCCATTTTTTGATTGGGTTGTGGTTTTGTTTGTTTGCTTTAGTTTTTTGGTTTTTGTTCTAATATTGAGCTGTAGGAGCTGTTTATATATATTGGAAATTAATCCCCTATTGGTTGCATAGTTTGCAAATATTTTCTCTCATTCCATAGCTTGTCTTTCCATTTTGTTTACAGTTTTCTTTGCTGTGAAAAAGCTTATAAGTTTGACTAGGTCCTATTTGTTTATTTTTGTTTTTGTTCCCATTACTCTAGGAGACAGATCCAAAAAGATATTGTTGTGTTTTATGTCAAAGAATGTCCTGCCTACATTTTCCTCTAAGAGTTTTATAGTACCCAGTCTTACCTTTAGGCCTTTAATCCATTTTGAGTTTATTTTTATATATGATGTTAGAGAATTTCTAATTTCATTCTTTTACATGTAGCTGTCCAGTTTTTCCAGCACCACTTATTGAAGAGACTTTCATTTCTCCATTGTATATTCTTAACCGCTTTGTCATAAGGTTAATTAACCATAAGTGAGTGGGTTCATTTCTGGGCTTTCTGTGGGTCTGTTTTGGGGCCAGGACCATACTATCTTGATTACTTTAGCTTTGTAGTTTAGTCTGAAGTCAGGGAGCCTGATTCCTCCAGCTCTGTTTTTCTTTCTCAATATTGCTTTGGCTATTTGGGGTCTTTTGTGTTTCCATAAAAATTTAAAAAAATTTTTGTTCTAGATCTGTAAAAAGTGTCATTGGTAATTTGATAGGGATTGCATTGAAACTGTAGGTTGCCTTGGGTAGTATAGTCATTTTTACAATATTCATTCTTCCAATCCAAGAACATGGTATACTGGAGGAATTATTTGCTTAATTTCTCTTTCTGATATTTCATTGTTAGTGTATAGAAATGCAACAGATTTCTGTATATTAATTTTGTATCCTGCAACTTTACTGAATTTCTTGATGAGCTCTAGCAGTTTTCTGGTGGCACCTTTAGGATTTTCCATGGATGGACCTAGATATTATCATACTAAGTGAAGTAAGTCAGACAGAGAAAGACAAATATCGTATGATGACTTATATGTATAATCTAAAGAAATGATACAAATGAACTTATTTATAAAACAGAAATAGACTCACAAACATAGAAAACAAACTTATGCTTACCAAAGGGGAAGGGGGGAAGGACAAATTAGGAATTTGGAATTAACAGATACATACTACTATATATAAAATAGATAAACACAAAGGACCTACTGTATAGCACAAGGAATTATATTTGACACTTTCTAATAACTTAGACTGGAAAACAATCTGAAAAAGAATACATATCTATATATATATGTATAACTGAATTACTTTGCTGTACACCTGAAACATTGTAAATCAACTATAATTCAATAAAAAAAGAAAAATTAAAAAAAAAAAACTGTTCAAATGCCACAGTAAGATATCTACTACTATACAACTTTCTGGCTCAGGCTACATTTTGATCTTGTATTCCTACACACAAATGTAGAGTTCCATAGCCTTTCAGTATCCAGGACCTCTGTCTTACTTTGGCTATGCACAACATTACTTCAGAGATCTCCCTTTAGAGAAAAATGCAAACCAATTCAAGTTGCTGTGCCATGAGTATTACAGCAACCATAAAAATTTCTTAAAAACAAATATAGCAAGTAAATTCAGATAATGAAAATGCATTTGAGATCATTGATTTGAGAACCTGTACAGCCCAAACGTGACATTTCCATTCCCATCTTCATTTTGCTTTTAAGGAGATTTCCATTCCTTGACATGTTTATTATTTTGACACTGAGCCAGTTTTCTCAAAGCATTTTCACTTCAGGGGTCCTAAACTAAGCAAATGAATATTATGCTATTTAAAATATCCTTAGCTTTACTTAGAAAATTAGCATATTGACAAGATTCACACACTAAATCTCTCACCAGAAATATGCCACCTTCATTAATAAATTTAAAACTCTACTTCCAATCTTGCAATAGAAAGAAAAATCTATACTTAGGAAAGAGTAACCGGTTTTTACTGCCCTCCCCATGACCCCCTACGTAGGTTGTCCTTTAGGTGCCAACTTTGGAGGATTGAGGTTTGATTGTATTAAGAGTATAACAAGTTAAGTTCAAAATATTTAATCACAGTATAGTAGGGACACAAAAACATCTGAAAAGACAATGGCCTAGTGTTGGAGCCCAGTTTGGGCCCCCAACTGGGTCAGACATCATCCCTTTATTTGCTGGATTGTGAGAGGTATGGAGGGTAGTCAGAGCATCAAGAACACTTAGGGAGTTCAAGATAGTTATTATTTATCAAATATTGTGAAAATATAACAATACTTGAACTATCAGTGAGTTAGCATGCACCAACTAAATACTGACTAAAATAGCATTTGTTCTCTTACATCCTCATGGACTCAACAGCCTTAATTGCAACACTCAGTCCCTGCATAGGATTTTAGAGAGATATCAAGCACAACAGATAAATTGTACTTTTATTGAAGATTTGTAAGTCACAGGAAGGGATCACATCTCTTAGCACATAGTGTTTGTTTGAAAAATCTCCATAGGGCTTTTCTCAGGGCTCTCCAACCTGTCTCTAGCCAAAGAATCGTTCATATTTCTTTACTCTTTTGTTCCACTTGACCTCAAAGGTAGCAGAGAGAATTATCTTTTTCCTGACTATTCTTCCCTTCCCTGTAAATCAGGATTTCTCAACCTTGGCACTATTGATATGTAGGTCAGATAATACTTCGTTATGAGAAAGGAGGGGGTGTCTTGTGCATTGTAGGATACTTAGTACCATCCTTGGACTCTACCCACCAATTTCCAGTAGCATCACCCCTCTCAAGTCATGGCAACCAAAAATGTTTCCAGATACTGCTAAATGTCCCGTAAGGGGCAAAATTGTTCCCATGGAGAAAAACTGCACTAAATCTGTTACTCATTTTTTACTCATAGTAATTTAAAAGTTCTATTTTAGTGCCTTTAAACTTCTACACATACATTCACATGTGGCTCAGAAAACAAAGCTCACATGCTCCTAGGATAGCGAAGGGGATTCTATTATGTTGTTGTCTGGGGCCAGATGGTTTCTGTAGAACTAGACAAACACCTTGAATTTGATGGGTGCTCAATGAGACCATGAACTTCATTATGCCAGGTAGTTGTTCTTTTGTGTTTGGTATGTTGAAAAGATCTTCAAAGATAAAGCACAATCTATTACTGTGTTGTATATAAAATCTTTGTGATGACGAGGTCTAAAATCAATTCTATATGTAATACTATTAGTCCAGGATCTTTTTTCTTGGTTTGCAAAATCCTCAGGTACAAGAGAAGTTAGGGACAGCATGCCATCTGAGAGCTGCTCTCACTCCATCTGCTCAGATATTTTTTCTTCCTTGTTTAATCATCTTTTACCCTTATTGATCTTTTATATCCCTTTCATTATCCAAGTCATATATAAGTGTCATTATTGTGAAACTCAGGACGAATTCTAAGGTCTAGTTTATTTTCCAGCTAAGCTCAGATCAGTATGAGAAATTCCTCTCAAACCATGTCCTGCTTTTGTATTGTAAATGATCTTTGCATTGTACTATGATTTGTTTCAGCAAAATTCTCTTTTAGCCAAATCAGATCTCCTAAGAAAATACTCTCTACAAATCAGTCCAATCATTGACAAACTTATAAAGGGGTAAATTTTGTATTTGGTTTTCTGGGCCTTTGACAATCACAGAAATTAAGATTTACGGAGATTATGCGATTTGTTCATTATTCCATGATTAAACTCTCAGAAACATAGTTTTAACAACAATTTACTGAACTTGCCTTCATATATTCACTCAATGCATTCATTATATTTTGTAATTTTTAAAAGTAGGATTCTAATTCACATTAAGTAAATGGATGAAAAACTAAGATATATATGAGGCTTTATACTCCAATTACTTCAGCATAATTTCTTGGATTATTAAATAGAAATCCTATTTCTAGAAAAAATACAGAAATATGAATTATGAAATGTCTTGCTAAAACCTTTTACTAATTAATTTTAATTATTCATTTATATATAGTTAAAATGCTTGATATCAAAACCACATAATTGTAACCAATAAATATGCTCTACTTAAAATAACATATATATTTCCCAATTCTGGTTTTCATGACAATGTCATGCTAGAAATATGTAGCAAACCTCAAAAGCATGCAAAAACTACTCAGGAATATTTTACTATAATACACTTGCTTTTTATCTGTATATAAATATGGATTTATGTTCTGCCATTTATTTTGTGAAATTCAACCGAGTCAGTGAAAATTCTAGAACCATTCTTTGCCTGAATTCTCTTATTGGGAACGCAATTTAAAAAAATGTAATTTTGATAAGGTTAATTTTTGCCCAGAGCATTACATAGAATAGAATTGAAAGCACTGATATAAACTCCATTGAAACATAATCAGTGATATTGCCCCTCCTGATATGTTTTTAACTCTTGGCTTTTTTTTTTCTTGGCAAAGCTAGAGGATAAAACATTTCCAATATAAATCAATCTCTTTTAATGTAAATTCTTCCTCTATGGAGAATTCTAATTGGGAAGATGTAGTGGAAATAGCACTAATGATAAGTGTTTCTTTCCAATAAAATCTAAATATAAAAAAAAAGCTGATGAGAGTACAGCCAAATATTCTACAAGTAACAAAAGCTGATTTTGATAAACAAGTAAAAGGAAACATTTTAAAATAAAAGTCGTTTAATTTAATCATCATCTGTAGATTTGTTTTACTTTTGGCTAGCTATATCACATGCTTAAAGGCTTTTTTTCTGTTTTAATGCTGAAGGATTTTGCACAAGCTGGTGAAATATCGTCCCCTACTGTTCAGTTCTGATAAATTGATTATAAGGAAACTTTTTGTTTCAGCCTATAAAATTGTGGCTACCCCTGAGACCTCTGTGTGGATGCTAGATTGTGAAGAAGAGAGTTCCTTCTTAAAGTTCTAATCACATATCCATTAAACTATTTATTTTCAATTAATTCAGTTGAGGTATTTTCTAATTGAGTTGACTGCTGACATTTTGGATAATTTTAACTATAAACCTTGGAAAGGATATATGTTATTTTACCTACTCTTCTTAGTGTGAAGGAATACTATATTTATTTAGTAGGTAAGTGTATTATTCCATTTAAAATATTATACCCCCATTCATGTTTACCTTATTAAACTGTGTACTTACAAAACTGGATTTTCTCTTAACAAAGCTTGTCACTTATACATTATTGTGTCATGCATTAGAGAACAAAAAAAAAAAAGGTTTTTTAATTTAAAATTCAGGAGGCATAATTTATTTATAATATAAGCAACTCTTCCAATCTAGCTGCCTACAATTCGATGCATTTTTGTAAAAGGAGAGAATTTTTTTAATATACACTTATATGTTTAAAAGCAATTTATCCTCATTTTAGCCCTTATTTGGATATTATTATTACATTTTGGGAGGTTGGACTTACAACTATCAGTAGAGCTTTTATACTTGTAACTTAAATATAAATATCTAAAGCAATTGTATCTTTTTGACTTTATATTAAATTATAAAAATTAACAAAAGAAATCATGTTGAAGTAACATCTACAGAGGGTTAAGGGGTTTGTCCTCTTACAGTTACTAAATTACCACACTTCTTTTTCACCAGTCTTTTAAACATTTAGCTGTAAGAAAAGAAAAAACACTTTGAACTAATTTATTAAGTAAATCACCTTTAAAATCAAAAATAATTTTCTTTCCATTTCTGCTCTGACCCAACCAAAAGGGCAATAAAGCCTTTTTACCTTATCTAAAAATTGACATCTCAGTCATTATTGAAACTATGAGGGAGTATGGCTATAGGGAGCAGAGACAAAAGAAAATTCAAAGCCATGGGTGGCAGTTTTATTGTCTATCCTTCATACAAGGAAGAGTATTTAGAGTTCAATTGGGAGCATTTTTAAAATTTAGACTAACAGTAACAGTGTTGTAAAAAAAAAATGGAGCATATAGAAAGCAACCTCTGTGGGAAGATAAATAGTAATTAAATAGGTAGAAAAATTGATACACCAACTCAGACTTCATAGACTACTTATAAATTCCACAAAGATCAATGTAGATGTGGTCTGGGGAAATTGTCATCACTGACTCAGGATCAGAATCTTCTGAAGTGTTTGATGAGATGTTTATCTCCTTAAAAATAATCTTCCAAACCTCAGCCCTGCTCCCCACGTTGCCTCTCTGTTTGAGGCTAAATCATTTTTTACTTTCTGCCAAGTGTAAAATACCTATGTTAAAAAGATGATTCCTCCCAGTTTTAGAGCATATATATTACAATGCTTAAGAGCATGGGCTTTTACAAAAACATGTGGACAAGAATATCCACTGAAGCGTTTTAATTAATGAAGAAACTGAAATAGACTGTGGTTTGCCAGAGCGAAGTGGTTAGATAAATCCTGGAACACACATGGAATGAAGTACACGGACAATTCCTAGTGCAAGGTGATGCATGAATTACTTGTTCAATGCATACTTAGCAAATTAGAAAATCAATTTTTCAAAATATAGATAGAATAATAAGTTCATTATTTTGTGAACATATTTTCTATCCCCAGGCAGAATAAAATTCTATAAAAATTATTTTTTTCTGACCTCTTTGCTACCCTGCCTACCTTATCGAGAGAAAGGATAAAGGGGAAAAATTATCAATTCAGGAAGCAGAGAAAAATGTAATAAGCCATAATTGGACAGAGGACTCTAATAGCATTTAAGAAACCAAAGTTAGCACTTTATAGTTAAGGTATAATTTGAGGTTTATGTGTTTATACATCTTAGTTACATATACTGAGATTTTGCCCAAATTCTACATTAGACTTAATTTTAACAGATAGATTAGATAAATTGATTGATTGATAGATAGAACATAGACTGTTGAATCACTGACTGTTGGATTTCAGTCAATCTCCCAAAGATAATAAAAATTAAGACCAGTGTTCTTGGAAGCCTCTTACTCTAGTAAGTAAAGGGTTAACATTGCATCTTTGAACACAAACTTCCTTCTCCTTCACTCAGGACCAGTTTATCCCCAGAATGAATCAAGTCAGTGAAATGAGTGTATACAATGGAGAATTTTGAGGCTTAGGCTGCTACTTTGTTACTTAAAGCAAGCTACGTTCCAATAAATTATTGTCAAGTTCAAAAAGAACTGTATTTATTCCTTTGTGACCTCTAGTCAAACTGTGTATAATGCTGTTTCCTGTACAAGAACCACCTGTACAGATAAGCCTTGATATATGTTCATGATCATTTGCAAAATATTGTTCAATGTGATTTTCAAAGCCCTGCTGTATTTTCTTTATCTTAAGGATAGGGACTATATTTGCAATACTGCTTAAATTAAATGCCTAAACAAGATGCTAACAAGAGGCATAGTCTCTCTCTGTAAAAGGTACATTTACATCAAGCACACTGCATATATTTTAACAAATGTAATTATCTTTCTCATAAAAGTAAAGGATACAAAACAGATATAGTAACACTAACTCAATTATTATTACCAAATGTACTGCAAAGTCCCACATAAATAGATTCATTATATTTACAAGGACCATGTCTTTTATGTATGTCATAATATGTTAGGTAACCTGGTCGACTTGATCCAGTTGGGAAGAATAGGATCCCAATAATCAGAGATGTGAATTGATCATCTTAATAGCCTGTTTTTTCATACGAATACACTGTTCTTTGACCAGACTCAAACCCGCATAAACATTTTACCTACGCAGGCCTTTTATTACATGAGAGCCTGGGGGAAAGTTGATAATTTGTCGTGGCTTATCATCACTATTAAAAAGAACAGAAACACTGCTGTATCATTTACTGCAGAGTTCTCCACAATAAGGTGCCTTCCAACCTCTTCAGCCTCATCTTGTGTTTCAATACCTTCAATATGTCATCAAAGAATCTCCTGAGGCTTCCTGTTGCACTTGCTGTGACCTCTGCTCTCCGTATTGTCCCCAAGCTCATCACTCTGCTGGTTCCTTCTCTTCTCTCAGAAAAAGGACACACCCTCTCTGCTTCCGACCCATGCCACTTAAATTCCTTCCCTCCATCAATAAACCCCACCCTCCAATACTCCATATCATAACACCCTGTTGGCTTTGCATCACTCTCCAAAATCTCTAATTTTCCTGTTTATCATATATTTCCTTATTTATTATCTGTCTCTTCTATCTAGACATAAGCTCTCCATTGTACATCTGGGTTCTAGCATGATGTCTGGCAAACAGTAGTTACTCAATAATGGAAGAAACAAATTGTTCACTGCATTTAATAGAGAATATGTGAACCATAGAAGGGAACTGCACTGAGTAATTCTATTGAATTGCATTCATAACTAGGGATTCTAGAAAGGAAGTGTGAAAGAAAAGAGAACATTTTCACTTAGGTGAATGGACATTCACATTATTGCCATACACATGCCAGCCAGGGTGAAGTGACATAGACTCAGTTGGATCCAGAAGTGTTAATGAGACAGCACTTAAAGAGAGCTAGAGTGACTTGGCATTAATAATCAGGGCAGATATTGTGAGGAAGTGAATCTGAATCTCATATTTGAATTGTGCTGTAAAGAATTCTGACTAACCTGAAAGAAGTCCACAGGATTACCTTTCAGAAATGGTAGTCCATGGCTTTCAAAGTATGTAGCAAGTCTTATTGTTATCTATGGCAATATTAAGCACTGTGAAATTACAGTAAGGTCCTAACTTTATAAATATGTATGCTGTTTCCCCAGAACCCTAAAAAATGAGCAAAGAGTCATGGGAAGAGCATGCTCAGTTAAACTAGATAGGACCACAATAAAGAAGGTAAAAGAAAAGATGATAAGGCAGGACAAATTAAGCAACTACGATGCTTTCAGTAGCAGCACCCTAAGTAAATCACACAGTTGCAGAAACATAGCTCAGTTGGGCAGTGTTCATATCTCAAACTGATCCCCACGATGTAGAACAACAGTGATGATTCAGAGCTCACAATTTTGTGCTGCTTTTCTCTAAAATGGGAACTTTTCACCCACACCTAAAGGAAGGGAGGAAATTTATTTTCTTGTATGAAAGAACCAGAGAAATAGATGTAAACAGATTAAAATTTTAAAATATAATTTTCTCCACTTTGTAAAATGACTGTACCCTGAGACAAAAAAAAACATAGCTTCTTCCCTTTGACTCTTTCCACTTTGAAAATAAATATTCAGAGTTGTGCCTAATCTGGAACACATAAATGAATCTATGGGTGTAAATTGTCCTTTTAATATGTGGAATTTTATTTTCTTGTGTTGATTTCGTTATTCACTCTTGACCCCAATAAAATTCCACATGTAGAAATGCATCTGCTATAGCCTTTATTTATTCAGGTTCAAAAATCCTACTGGTAATTCCTTCTAGCTTCTCTGAGAATGACTGAAAAACTAATAAAGAATAAGCAATATTTTTCAAATAATCAGAAAAATTTGCTGTCACTCTTATTACTATTATCTGCTATTTTTATATCTGTATGCTATCAGAACAAGCAGATAAAACACAAATTCTTTTAACTAGGTAGGTAGGAATAGAGGCATTGGATTCTGACTTTACCTCTCTGTGCCTCAGTTTCCTCACCAGTAAAATAGGGAGATTATTAGTGTCTACTTCATATGGTTGTGAGAATTAAATGATTTAATCTTTGTAAAATGTTTAGAATTGTGTCTGTCATATAGTAAGCACTCTGTAAATATTATTTAGTACATATTTATGAAGATTAACCTTAAAGGAGGTTAAAATTAATTTAACCTTTTCACACAATTTCTGAAATGACAGTTTTCTTGAGCATTGAGTAGAAATAAAGTAAGATTCACAGAAACTTGCTCATGTCAGTAATCAGTAGATTTCAGTTCTGTAGTTAGATTCTAAGTTGGCACTATTCTGTGTTTTTTAGTTCTCTCTAAATGTGATCAAGGTTTTTCTTTGTCATTTAGCATACTATGGAACATCAAACAGATTAGCTTTTGACCCAGTGTATACGCTGAGAATCTTCAGTTTCATGAGGACTTCTAATGCAGTCTACTGTAGTCTTCTTCAGCCTGCTAACTGACCAAGTCTGTAAAGCAGTCCACTTACATTGATATTTCTTTTCCTCGACATGATTCAATGGAAGAGTTTCTCAACTCTCTGAGTACTCATGATGCCTCTAACTTGGCAATTAAAAGGACTTTCCAGAGAACTTCTTACATTACATACAAAATAACTTTGTGTTTCTACTTTTCATTGAAGTTACACTGTAGTTTCTACACTGTGCTTTGTTTTTTGCAACCTACAAACGTATATTGCTCCTCTGGTAAGCTACATATATTTCTATTCAGATCCATTTTCAAATAATCTCCAAAAATCAGAGATAAGAAAAGTCCAGATAGAATTTTTTCCCATAGTATCTTTACAAACTGGTACTCACTTTCCTAAAAAGTATCTTCCCTTGATTTTAGGATGAAGAAACTAAATTCAATTCAATATTTTATGATGTCTATCATAGAGCTAATTCCTCTCCATTCCAAGTAAAACTATGGTGTTAGCACTAGTACTACTACTACAACTATTATTTGAACTAATGTACAAACTACAATACGAACTAATATTTATTTGTTACTTAATTATCTGTTAATCATTTTATATATAGAAACTTATTTAATCTTCATTATAACCCTATAAGGTATCACTATTTTTGTACTTATTTTAGAGAAACCAAGGCACAGAACAGCTAAGTAACTTGCTCCTAATCACAGAGCAAGTAAATAGAGAGCCAGAATTTGAATCCAGAAGGTCTGCATCCAGAGTCCAGACTATGATTCACTTTACTGATAGAATTTTATAATAACATATATTATAATAATTTTAGGGGAAAGGTGACTATTCATTGAACTAAGTGATATATAGATTACCAGTTTCTTACCAGTGGAATCTAAAGATAGAATTAAGATGCCAAAGTCAGGGTTACCCTTCCTGGACGACACTCACCTTACACGTTTACTAGTACCATTTTGATATCTGCACTTATGTATTAATGTAAAATTTAATTAAATAAGAAAAATAATTCTGTTACATTAAAATGTAAAATAATTAGGAAGCTAAAAAGATACAAACATAGTCCTGTTCTTCCCAAACTGATTCATATTGTCATGGGTATATTCAATAAACCATATATCACTGTGCCTAAATTAATCAATAGCACAGATTGAGCAGAGGTTTTCCAGATAAAATGTAGATGTTGACCAGTACTGAATATCTCAATCATAGACACCCATTTCCACGGTGTTTTAAAAGCTTCCTCCAGTCTACTGTCACGTGTGTGCTCATTTAGAGAATGCCCTAGTTTAGTTATATTTTCTCTCTATATTCTCAACTTTCTTGTAGTACATAAATCTATTTACTTCCTAGAACTGGAATTGAGAGGTTTAAACTGTTGGTTTACCCAATTTAAGAGGTTGATATAAGTGAAAAATCATACGTTAGCCCTATAATTGACTGAAGTTCTAAAACTGACCATAACAAAAAATGGTAAGAATGTAAGTTTGATTCTAAGACACTGAGCACAATATCATAAATGTGTGTAATAAAGTCCTCGGCATTTACTCTTGGGAAATATTCAACTCACCCTCTATAATATGAGTGCCAGAGAGGTTTTCACCACAGTACAGTAGCGCTGATTATTTCAGAGCCAAGAATGAAAATTTAGGGTGAAATTACACTGTAAACATTCAGAAATTCAGCAGTTGCCTGGTTGATAATGCTCTTTCTTGATCCAGCTGTGCAATAGAATAACTAGTGGGACTTCATATACACAAAGACATGTGAGACTCTGTTCCAGATTTAATAGCTCTTGAATTTTGCACTTCTCTGAAAATAAGACTGGAAAAATTATTCAAACCTCTGTAAGAGATTACGATGCATGTCCTGAATTGAGATCTCATACTCTTAGTTATAGAGCATGCACTCTAGACAAAAGTCTGAGCCATCAGATTTGGTATATCTTTATAAGTTTGCGTTCTAGCAGCTTATACTCACAAAGTTTTTTTATGTCATCATAGATCTACTATCTTCAGTTTGGATTCATGATGCCATATGTGAAGTGGTGTCTGGATTATATTCTCATGGTCCAAAGAGCTAGACTTTATACAGGCAAGTTCCACCAAACCACCTCTGCATCATTTCCCTTTTGAGAATACCTTACTTCTTGAGGGTTTGGATTGGAGAAAAAACAATTCCCTTAATGAATCTGTAAACTCAAATGTAAGTGAAAAGTTTCTTGTGGTTTGAAATAATTCAATAAATCCTGGCTTTAATGTTTTCTACTTCAGTCCTAAAAGTTATACTCAGTTCCTTGCTGACTCAGATTTTAACTATCTTTTTAAAAAGCTTGGTTAGTTTGTTTCCTTGACAACGATAGATGAGGAGAACAATTTAAGGGATGAAAAGAAAGGCTGCTTAGAGTCAAAGAGTCTATGAGGAGAGGTGGAATGTGACACATGGAAGAATTATACATTAGATTTAAAGGATGCCTAAGAAAAAAACCAAAGGTAAACACCAACTCTAATAATATACAGGATAATTAATCATGCTCATAACGACTCCAAGTGAACAGGAAAAGATTAACATAATTTTAGCTTTCTCCATGAAATAAAACAAAGACTTAAGTAAATTGTAGAAAGAGCCCTTGAAAAATCATATTTTAAAGCCAGTGTTCTTAAAAGAGGTATCTAGTGGTATCAGTAGTTCTTATGTATAGGAAAAGTTATGAACTAATAAATTGAACTTATTGAGTACTTTACTTAAATACTTTGCATTTTAACAGCTATTCTCTAATCGATTCATTTAGTTTTTCTTTCACAAATATTTATTGAGCACGACTACGTGTCAGATGTTGAATTGGGTATTGAAGTAGGCCAAGATGAATACAACATTCTTAAGAGAATATAAGATATCAGCCAAATAAACACAAAGAGAGTAACACTGCAAGTATGGTAAATGCTCTCAAAGAAAGGTATCTTATGCTCTGAGTGTTTGATAAGGAGCATCTCTCCATCAGGAAAGTAGTAAAGGATTCCTTGAGAAACCTAAAAACTATGTTTGATAATAGGGAGTGGAGGGAAAGATTTGGAAGGATGGGGTGGGGGCAGCCAGTCCAAGAGCCTATGCTTAGAGGGCATGGAATACATGGAACAGACATTAGCAAGCACTGAATTGCACCAAAAGAAAAATCAATTAGAAAAAAAAGATATATACCTTAAAAACACATATGATTAAATTGTCTAACAAAAAGATCAAAGCACTGAATTCTGTGCTAATTACCCCTGGAAATTAAACAGTCTTGATCACTTCACTCTTTTTGATGAAACCACTTTAAGACTAAATAAATGCAAATCTTGAACAGAAATCATTTTTTAATCCTGTGAATTAGAAGCCCATCCTAACATTTTTAGAACTATAAATCCAGCAGCCTATATCAGCGGTCCCCAACTTTTTTGGCACCAGGGACCGTTTTCATGGAAAACAATTTTTCCACAGATGGGAGGAGGGTGGTTTCAGGATGATTCAAGAACATTACATTTATTCTGCACTTTATTTCTATTATTATTACATTGTAGTATATAATGAAATAATTATACAACTCACCATAACGCAGAATCAGTGGGAGCCCTGAGTTTGTTTTCCTGCAACTAGGTGGTCCCATCTGGGGGTGATGGGAGACAGTGACACCCCAAGTGTGTTGCTAATGTCCAGTCTACTCCATGATCTCGCTTTGGCTGCTGTCACTGCAGAAAACCCTGCTTCACAAAGACAGGATGTTGGAAATGCAATCAGGCTTTTCAGTGCTTTTGTGGCAATCTCAGGATATTCTGCCTTAACTTTAATCCAGAGCGTATGGAGATTTGAAGTTGTCTCAAACATACTTTTAAGGCCACCATCATTTGCGATCTCAAGCAGTTGATCCTCTTCTAGCACGGACAAAGTTGATTCACCTGGCTTATTCACAAATGGGTCTCAGATCGATTCCTTCCCAGTTCAGGGGTCTTTTGTGGTTGGGAAGTAATGCTTAAACTCTTTTGAAAGCTGAGATAGAGGATCACACACCAGCTGGGAGAAAGAAGGCCCTGGCTCAGTCTCTTTCAAAATCTCTGCTAATGTTTGAAACAGGTCAAAAATCCCAATGTTCACTCGTCGACCCCATAATCCCAGTTTGGCTTTGAATGCAGCCACTTTATCTGCCGACTTGAACACAGTTGTCGTTCTCCCCTGAAGTGACAGATTGACTTCATTGAGCAGGTTGAATATGTCACACAAGTAAGCAAGTTTTGTGACCCATTCTGTCACTGAAATGTGCTGCCAGGGGTGACTGTTTTTCTAAAAGAAATCTCTGGAGTGGCTCTCGTAACTCAAAAACTCTGGCCAGTGATCTACCTCTAGAAAGCCATCTCAGTTCTGTGTGTAAGAGAAGACATGTGCTCTGCATTCATTTCCTCACAGAGCTGCACGAACAGACCTGAGTTAAGGGCATGTACTTTAATGCAGTTGATAAGTTTAATCGCATCCTGCAAAACGTTGTTAAGTTCAGGTGACATTTTTCGGCTAGCCAGCATTCCTCTATGGATGACTCAGTGCCTAGGCTCACATTCAGAAGCGACCTCTTTGACCCGAGTAGTGAAACCAGAAGGCCGTGAAGTCATGGCAGCAGCTCCATCCATGCATATACTGACACAAAATGACCAATTCAGTTTTCCTGATACGTAATCACTCAAAGACTTGAATAGTTCTGCAGCTGTGGTGTTGGCAACAAAAGTGCACATAACATATCCTCATGTACATCCTCCTGAAAAATAGATTACACAAAAACAAGCATTGTTGCCTTGTTGTCAACATCGGTAGACTAGTCAGCCTGGATCGTGTACCACAGTGACTCATTAATCCTAACAATTGTGCCTCAATATCCTCTGCTATTTCATCAACTGGTCTCGTTATGGTGCTGGCCAGAAGAGGAACACATGGCACCTTTTGAACTGCAGCCTCTCCTAAAACTTCACAACCAATGTCCATAGCAGCAGGCAGGATCAACTCTTCACCAGTAGTGAAGGGCTTCTTAGCTTTAGCAATGCGGTTAGCCACTAAGAATGATGCTCTCAGTAAAGACACATTTGATGAAGTGGTGGCCTTCAGTAATTGCTTCCGTTCTTCGTGTTCATGTTTTTTTTCCTTTTGAAAAACTCCAAGCCTTGCCTTTTAATGCAAGTTGCTTGGTCTCCATGTGGCAAAGTAGTTTTGAAGGTTTCATGGCTTCGTTGGATAGCCACATATTACATAAAGTGGCCTTGGGGAATGTGAATCACCTGTTGCAATGAACCCATAATGTAAGTAGGACTCTTGGTATTTGCTCTTAAATGCAGCTTCCTTTTTGTTGGCAGTCTTAGAGTCTTCTGCTGTCTCATTATTGGGTCTTTCCCCCTTTTCAAAGAAGCTCTCCAGCGACATTTGTTTTTTACTCATTTTGGCTAGGGTTAGGTTGTGGGCTTCCCAAAACTGTAACTGAGACAAGTGCACAGTGCAGGAAAGAGGCATGGATGGAAGTGGCAAATATAATGGGTGGGCCATGCGCAGACTAAAGTAAGTGTCGGATTATGACTTAAAGCCTGCCACCAGCTGCAGCTGTACAATTGAAGTACATCAACTCACTTGCCACTGTAAAGCCTGCCACCAGATGCAGCTTATCACTTGCCACTCACTGATAGGGTTTTGATATGAGTCTGCAAGCAGTTGATTTTTTATGGTCTCTGTGCAGAGAGTCAAACCTCTCTGCTGATGATAATCTGTATTTGCAGCCGCTCCCCAGCACTAGCACCACTGCCTCAGCTCCACCTCAGATCATCAGGCATTAGATTCTCATAAGGAGCGTGCAACCTAGATCCCTCACATGTGCAGGTCACAGTAGGGTTCATGCTCCTATAAGAATCTAATGCCGCTGCTGATCTGACAGGAGGTGGAGCTCAGGCGGTAATGCGAGTGATGGGGAGCGGCTGTGAATACAGATGAATCTTTGCTTGCTCGCCTGCCACTCACCTCCTGCTGTGCAGCCCTGTTCCTAACAGGCCAAGGACCAGTACCGGTCCATGGCTCAGGGGTTGGGGACCCCCGGCCTATATGACATTTCCTACTGGATGACTCAAGCCCCTCAAACTCAATATGTCTAAAACTGAACTTGTAAGCATAGACCATCTGAATATCACACGTTTTTGCTTTTCTTTCTCAGTAAATGGTACTATCATTTCTCCAGTTTATTCAAGACAGAAAACTGGCTGTTACTTTTTATACATAGTCTCTGAGAAGTGAAATTATCCTATAAAAATATTTTACTTATATTATAGGTACCTCACCTGTGGGAAAAAAATAAAGTTGTGGCAAATGATAGAGGAATACGAAAATATGATGTATATTGATTTATCCTCCTTTCTTCCAACCTTAACATCATAGTCAAATCATAATGACAACAGTAGTAATATTCTGTACAATTCTGGAGAATTCTAGGGTGGCATACTCAAGCCTTGACCCTCAACAAGCCAAAGGAGAGATAATGAGACCTGGAAAATCTCTTAATACGTTGGCCTGGCTTACAAGAATTCTGTCATGCTGCATAAGTCTATTTTGTATGTCAGAGGAAAATCTATACCTTTTTACTCCTTGTATTTCTCCTGTAACAAAATTCTGCTCTCACTCCCTTACCCCTTCTTCAGTCCAGATAGAATACTCACCTCATTGCCTATTCGTTCTCATATCCGTTCCTTTCCCTCATTCTACAGTTTCCCAAGCTCCTTTTCCAAGTTTGGCTAAGTTCAGTCAAACAGAAGCACTGATAGGAAACTGTAGAGCAGAAGACAGGGAAAAGTCAGGGTATTTTTCCCCTCTCCTTCCCTCTTTTGGGGGACGTATTCTTTGGTATCTCCTTTTCTTCCCTCCATCGGCAGTGCCTGCTATGGTTCTAGCTCTTACCAGACAGCCCAGGTTTCTAGATCAAGGTAATACCATTTCAGCTTTTATACCTTTAGCCCTGGATGGTAGATTTTGCCAATCTGTGGCTGTTCCATCATTCCCCATTTAACTACTCATCTTACAGGTATTAAATTTCCTATAATTGCCTATTGTCTTAACAACTGATCTATCGTGAAGATACAGATGCCAGTAGAATAGGAACAATGCTATGTATTTAGAAAGGCAATAGAGGAAAGCACATTATTTTCCTCAAAATATCCATGTTACAATCTATTTTTAGTAAATTAATTAAATGTTTTATTACTATTTTTTTCTTATAAACTTTCACATTTTGCTTAAGGATATCACTCTTATTGGTTCCAAAATATATACAGTTCTTCATGCTAAGTTCATGTCTTATAATTCACTTAGAGTCTTTACAATTCTTAGAACATTTTAATCTCTAATAGTTGCAGATTCCCTGAAAAATAACGAAAGTAAGATTTTTTTTTAAATCACTTCTTGGTTTACCAAAATTGTAGCATATAGTTTGATCATAATTTCTGAAATACTGTTTATAATTATATATAACATGCTGCCTATATTGGGTATTTGTATGCAACTTTCACAAATTCACCATATTTAATATGGTAAATTTGTTTACATCTCCCCTTTATCCTCACACTTTGGTGGTTGCTTTCCCATAGTGACTTTAGGGTTGGCCATGAGACTTGCTTTAGCCAATGCGTAATAGCAAACCCGACACAGTTTGACAAATGTGATATAAACAGTGAACAGAAAAATCACTTGCCCATTGGTGTGCAACTTCATACAGCTCTGTAATACTGCCATCATATGAATACCTGCCTAGCCTGCTGAGGGGTGAGAAACCTTTTAGGTAGAGACCCCAGTCATCGCAGCTGTCACAGCCAAGGACATTATAAACCAGCTAGCCCACAGCCAAACAGCCAGCTGCTGAGAGATGCATGGATGAGTCCAGTTGAGATCAACCAAGCTGGTCCCAGACCAAAAGAACTAGCCAGCAGAGGCCAACTAAAACCTCCATTCCACAAAATTATGAAATAAATAAGTGGTCATAAACCATTAGCTTTTGAGTAAGTTTTATTGTAGCAAAAGCTAACTGTATTGCACATATGACTTATACTGTTTAAATTTTTCTTCAAAACAACTTTGTGTTTAAATATCTACTTTATTTTTGTCCTAAGTATACTTTGGAAATTCTATTATACTTAGTATATGCTAATACTTACCTTTCCTCCTTATCACTGGTGTGTGTGTGGGGGGGGGCGGGATAAGCAGAGATACACAAGAGGAAAAGTAAAGAAATGACTATTAGGAGATAAAGTTGTAATATGTATCAATATGGCACCATTAAGCACAATTTTATTATAGTATACACACACACACACACTATTCTGAGTGGGGTTCAAAAAGGTATTGCACCATAAAAACGGTGATAATCCTTCTCTTACACAACTAATGATCTGTTTCTGGAAAACCATATGATTGTTTTTCATCCCTTCATTACCAGAAAGACACAAATTAGAGTGAGTTCAAATAATGGTGAAGGCTTGGAATCATTGACTTATCTACTAAAGCTAAATACGTATTGATTGTCTAAATGATAATGGAGAGAGAAAACAATGACAGTTCATGGATGTTTGACATGGATGAGAGCAGCCATATCCTGCCTGCCATTAAAACTGAACTAGAGCCCTAAAGGTCATTTTGTGGGGAGAATTTGAAAAGAAAGAGGCAAAATGTTCTTGTCCATCTCATTTCAAATGCCAGAGGCCTGCATGAAAATAAATGGTAGTTAAAAGCAATCCAAAATCTAAAAATATAGGAATTCCTCCCAGAAAGGAAAATTTGTAAGCAAACATTATATAATGATATAAAGCAATGCATGGTACATAGTGGATACCCTCAATAGCCACTACAACTATGACAAATACTACTGCTGCATTTACTGTCCCTACCCCTCCTCTTCCTCTATCTAGTACTACTATTTTTGCTGGAAGATTTTCATCTTAACTTAAAGGACCCCCTGAATAACAAATTGCACCATCTCTATGAGATATGATCTTCTCCCTCAGTTCCCATCTCTCTTCTCTGTTCTCATAGGTATAATTCATTCAGATTCATTAATCATATAATTTTGAACTACAAATGATATTAAATATCGTGTAGCTTAAAGCCCCCTTGCAGAGAACCAGGGAACTAGAATGAAAGGTTAATAGTTTTGGAACTTGTGTCTGCCACTCTCTGGTTGTGTGACTTTAGACAAGATCCTTAATTTGTCATAACTTCTTTGTCTATAAGATGATTTGTCATAACTTCTTTGTCTATAAAATGAGAAAATAACAATATTTACATCCTGAGGTAGTTTTTAAGATTAAATAAACTACCATTTTTCAGATTGTTAGTAAAACATTTAATTTGTTTTTTCTGTGGAAGCAAATTAGGCAGCCTCAAAGTGATTCTTTCTTTACCAAGACATTCCCCAAAAGACCTAAAAATCCTATCCCCTCTCACTTTTCTCTTTTGAATCCAAACTCCTGTAACATTTCTCTCTCAATTTCTATTCTTTGCTGTCCTGTTCTAGAATTGCTCTTTTGTAAAGTTACCTAAGTGACTCAAGTTCATCTCAATTTCCTTGCTCTACACAGAGAATAGTATGAGGTTTCCAAGTAGGTAAATTGTATGCCATTACTCTTGAAGTGTTTTCACCATCTTCCAGTTATAGAGACAGATTGCTAGTAAATAATGTGAAGTATAGAATCAAATCACCAATAGTGACTGAATCATGAAATCTAGTGGAAATATTTTATGCTAGCATCTTGCTTCTTAAGCATGATTTTATCACATGATAAGAACATAGTACCACCACAATATCCTGACTAAAAATGAGTAACATGCAACTAATCATGAGGAAACATCAGAAAAACCCAAATGATGGGACATTTTATAAATAGGACCCTTTAATATCCATACATACACAGGTTGTAGAAGTCATAGAATGACAAAGGAAATGTTTTACATTGAAGGTGACTAGAGATACATGGCAAAAGATGATGCTTGATCCTGAATTGGATTTTTTTTTTTTTCTGTAAAGAACACATAGTCTTGGTTATCAAAACCCGCATGGGCCCGCTGGATGAAGAGTGTAAAAGAAGTTGTGTTTTGTACTTTTCTCATGCAACTTTTCTGTAAGTTTAAAATTGTTTCAAACTAAAAAGAATAAATGAGTTAGGATATTTTAAGTACTTAAAAGAGTGATTGAGTCATTGTATGCACTCCCTAAGATCATTATTTGGGATAAAGGATAGATCTTTATCTACAAAGAGAACAGGGAAAGGAGATTACTTGGGGTGTGTAAGCAGGGGCCAGAGGATGAAGAGCCTTAAATATTGCTCTAAAGAGACTGGACAACCTGTTGGAAAATGGGGGTAAAACACACATTACTGCCGTTTTGACTGTGAAGAGCCAATGATTTTACCCCCCTCATTTTACTGCCTTTACACCAGCCCATGACAGGTGACTTGCTGTTCCCTAATATACCATGGCATCCCATGTTTCATGATTTACATATGATTTTCCTTACATGGAATATCTTTTTCCTTATGGTCTATCTGGAAAATTTTTCAACTCATCATTTAAGACAGGTTATTCATCATCTATGCTCTCACTCCACAGTGCAATCACCTCTGGGGTTACACTGATCTCACTGCTTTACAAGTATCTGTCCAAGAAGCTTTTTTCTTTTCCTAGATTTGAACTCCTTGAGAGCAGAAACTAGAACGCCGTGTCTTATTTTCCCATCTAAAGAACATATCATGACTTACACCACATAATTTGTGCTCGATTAGTATTTTTATTTACATAGTTAATGAATGCAGCTGCTTGGTGTGCCAACACAATATAATGTGGATAAATAGTTCAAGCTGTGGAGTAAAGAGAGCCTGGAATTAGATGCCAGCTCCACCACTTCCTAGCTGGGGACCCACTGGGAAGTTATAATAACTCAAAGGCTTGATTTGTTCATTTGTAGAATGGTAATAACAATGCCTACCTTTGGGCTTCCCTGGTGGCGCAGTGGTTGAGAGTCCGCCTGCCAATGCAGGGGACACAGGTTCGTGCCCCGGTCCGGGAAGATCCCACATGCCGCAGAGCGGCTAGGCCCGTGAGCCACAGCCGCTGAGCCTGCATGTCCGGAGCCTGTGCTCCGCAACAGGAGAGGCCACAACAGTGAGAGGCCCGCGTGTGGAAAAAAAACAAAAATTAAAAAAAAATAATGCCTACTTTTATCAGGTTGTAGCATTTAATATAAGTATCTAACTTATGTCAAATTTCTAAGTACCTTTTTTGGGGATGTACAGTCCTACGTTGGGGAATTCTTTTCTGTGGTACGCGGGCCTCTCACTGTTGTGGCCTCTCCCGTTGCGGAGCACAGGCTCCGGACGCGCAGGCTCAGCGGCCGTGGCTCACGGGCCCAGCCGCTCCGCGGCATGCGGGATCTTCCCGGACCGGAGCACGAACCGTGTCTCCTGCATCGGCAGGCGGACTCTCAACCACTGCGCCACCAGGGAAGCCCAGGGGAATTCTCATTGATTGTTGGTATCTTAGGATTTTCCCAACTTGCTTTCAGCAACCTTAAACATGTCCAGGGACAATCGGGGGCGGGGGGGGGGGGGGGGGGGCGGGAATTACATTTTATCCCATATCACACTAAAAGATATTTTGGATGTTGATTTAAAACACATTTAATCTTAATATTCTACCTAAGCAGTGTTTTCCCCTTCTTAAATCCTTGAATTGGAATTTACCAAAAAGTTAATTTTACTGTATAACATGACTGATAATTTTGTTTAATTTTATTTAAATTTAAAAATTTAACTAAACATATAAATTCCTTATCCAAACCCAGATTGTCTACTTGATTTTGATTCTTTTGGAAAGCACAGTTTTACTTTATTTCACTTAGTTCCTTGTGATGTCTCACAAAGATGTTAATCTCTAACTGAACTAAATTATTGCTTAACCTAAACACTAATACATATGAATGAGGTTAAGCATTCTCATAAAAAGAATACTTTATTTTACAGAGCTCTACATTTGTAAAATAAAAGAGTACTGTGTGTCATCCAAACAAGGTGATGAGTAGAGGTGGAGCAGAGACAGTTTTCTATGAAGAACAATGGTTAAGTAAAAGGCACAAGTTATATGCAATTTTACGTCATATACTCATCTCATTTAGTTTCTTTGTTAAAGGAGTCTGTCGAAGAACAGTACCTCCATTTTTTTTTTAACATCTTTATTGGAGTATAACTGCTTCACAATGGTGTGTTAGTTTCTGCTTTATAACAAAGTGAATCAGCTATACATATACATATATCCCCATATCTCCGCCCTCTTGCATCTCCCTCCCACCCTCCCTACCCTACCCCTCTAGGTGGTCACAAAGCACTGAGCTGATCTCCCTGTGCTATGCGGCTGCTTCCCACTAGCTATCTATTTTACATTTGGTAGTATATATAAGTCCATGCCACTCTCTCACTTCGTCCCAGCTTACCCTTCCCCCTCCCAGTGTCCTCAAGTCCATTCTCTACGTCTGCGTCTTTAATTCCCGTCCTGCCCCTAGGCGCTTCAGAACCATTATTATTATTTTTTTTTTAGATTCCATATATATGTGTTAGCACACAGTGTTTGTTTTCCTCTTTTTGACTTACTTCACTCTGTATGACAGACTCTAGGTCCAACCACCTCACTACAAATAACTCAATTTTGTTTCTTTTTATGTCTGAGTAATATTCCATTGTATATATGTGCCACATCTTCTTTATCCATTCATCTGTCGATGGACACTTAGGTTGCTTCCATGTCCTGGCTATTGTAAATAGAGCTGCAATGAACATTGTGGTGCATGACTCTTTTTGAATTATGGTTTTCTCAGGGTATATGCCCAGGAGTGGGATTGCTGGGTCATATGGTAGTTCTATTTTTAGTTTTTTAAGGAACCTCCATACTGTTCTGCATCATGGTTGTATCAGTTTACATTCCCACCAACAGTGCAGGAGGGTTCCCTTTTCTCCACTCCCTCTCCAGCGTTTATTGTTTGTAGATTTTTTGATGATGGCCAGTCTGACTGGTGTGAGGTGATACTTCATTGTAGTTTTGATCTGCATTTCTCTAATGATTAGTGATGTTGAGCATCCTTTCATGTGTTTGTTGGCAATCTGTTTATCTTCTGTGGAGAAATGTCTATTTAGGTCTTCTGCCCATTTTTGGATTGGGTTGTTTGTTTTTTTTGATATTGAGCTGCATGAGCTGCTTGTAAATTTTGGAGATGATCTTTTGTCAGTTGCTTCATTTGCAAATATTTTCTCCCATTCTGAGGGTTGTCTTTTTGTCTTGTTTATGGTTTCCTTTGCTGTGCAAAAGCTTTTAAGTTTCACTAGGTCCCATTTGTTTATTTTTGTTTTTATTTCCATTTCTCTAGGAGGTGGGTCAAAAAGGATCTTGCTGTGATTTATGTCATAGAGTGTTCTGCCTATGTTTTCCTCTAAGAGTTTTATAGTTTCTGGCCTTACATTTAGGTCTTTAATCCATTTTGAGTTTATTTTTGTGTATGCTGTTAGGGAGTGTTCTAATTTCATTCTTTTACATGGAGCTGTCCAGTTTTCGCAGCACCACTTATTGAAGGGGCTGCCTTTTCTTCATTGTATATTCTTGCCTCCTTTATCAAAAATAAGGTGACCATATGTGCGTGGGTTTATCTCTGGGCTTTCTATCCTGTTCCATTGATCTATATTTCTGTTTTTGTGCCAGTACCATACTGTCTTGATTACTCTATAGCTTTGTAGTATAGTCTGAAGTCCAGGAGCCTGATTCCTCCAGTTCCATTTTTCTTTCTCAAGATTGCTCTGGCTATTCAGTGTCTTTTGTGATTCCATACAAATTGTGGAATTTTTTGTTCTAGTTCTGTGAAAAATGCCATTGGTAGTTTGATAGGGATTGCATTGAATCTGTAGATTGCTTTGGACTACCTCCATTTCTAACTTTAGATTATGGTATTGCTGGGAATGCCAGTTAGAAATTCCATCACGCTTGAAATTTTTAACCATTATGATTTAATTTCAGCTTAAATTTAAAAATAATAAATGTAATAATGTATAAGAAAACTAAATAATGTAAACTCATCTTTATATTCAATCAACCTCTAAATTGCCTTTGCAAAGATTCCATACACAGAATGAATAAGGGAATATATATTTTAAAGTCCATAACATATTTGTAACTGAGATCAAGGTTGACCTTCACCATAAAAGAAAACAATAGACTTTGAAATAAAACAGAAATCAGTTTTAATACTGACCTCATAGTGGCAATCCTTGCATTGTAGTGGTTAAGTATGTGGGGTTGAGAGTGAAATTGCCTAGATTTGAATTCTAGCTGTGCCATTTATTAAGTGTGTGACCTGTGTCCAATTACATAATCTTTCTTACCCTCAGTTTCTCCAACTACAATAGTACCCAGGTCAGAGTATTGCAAATAAATACACACATATAGAAGGCATAGAAGAATGTGTCGCACTTAACGTTCAATAAATATTAGCTGGTAGTGGTGACTGATATTTAACTGAGCTGTAGGATCTCAGCAAATGTATTTAATTTTTGTAGTGTTCATTTTTTAACTCTTTGTACAATGGAAATAATAACCTTGCAGGATTTGCATGAGGATTAAATCAGAGTATATATTTTTATACCTAGCCTATAGTAGTATATACACATAGGTGTTATTATAATTAACATTAGTATTCTGGAGGTCTGCACATATCTTTTTTCTTAAGCCATGTCCTACTTAATCCAGGTTCTCAAACTTGGTTGGGAAAATCAACACAGAAGTTTATAAATAATATTCTGAAGTAGTGGGATACCAAATTAGAACATTTACTCAATGTTAGGACAAGCCTCCAAGGCCAAAACAGTTGGGACACGGTGACAGAAGGCATCTGAGATTCAGCAGAACTTAGTTTACAAATGCTTCCTTGGCTGTTCTTGGCCAAAGAGAAAACAACCCGGTCTTTTCCCTTGGCCTTGAGGTCAAGTTCATTAATGCATTCATTTGTTCATGCATCTGACAGGTATTGATGCACCTTAGTGTCAGGCACTGTGCTGGGTCCTGGCGTCACTGTCGTGAGTGAGACAGACACTAATCAAGTCTGTGTGGAGCTAAACAGTTGCTGCCACACAACAGCTCATCAAGTTGCCAAGTTCTGATGCCATTTTTTTTTCAAAACTTAACTATATGTTTAAAAATAAATTAAAGGCATAATAATATTAACATAAAGTAATTTTGAATACACCCTGTGTGTCAAAAATCATTGCCAGTTCTCTACATGCATTACTTCTAATGCTCAAAGTGATTCCAGAAAGCAGGCACTATTGTTTCCCCTAGCTTAGAGTTGAAGCAGTTGGGTGACAAAGACACCAAGTCATTTGCCCAAGATGAGGCAGCTGGCATAGGAGATCTAGGGTCCATAGCCAGGCAGTCTCACTCCTAAATCAATGCTCTTAACTGCAATTCTCCTATTTATTAGGAAGTTTTAAAGAGCTTTGTAATTTCAATATCTATATGAAAAGAGGGAAGAAACAATGAGCTTGCAGTAAATTTTAGTCATGTAGAAAAACGCTAATCCATCTACCAAAAATATAGAAAACTGAAAATTTTATTTTACTTGCTTGCATAGGTCACCAGACTATGCTGGATGTTATAAGGGGATGGTGGTGGAGAACGTTTCTGTTCTGGTTAAAATATTTCCATAGTGATTTATCTGCAGCTAAAATGTTTACAGCTTTAGAAATATTTCTGGAAATTGTGTAGAATTCAAATTTTTACTACTAAAATATTATTTTTTAACTTTAATTATGCTAAGAAGTAAAATTATCAGTTTTAGAGCATGTTTATAAATTGTATTCTCTTATGTTATACATGTTAATATCAAAATATACTTTGTGTCTTTTTAGGTCAGAAACACATTTGCTTTTTGTGTTTGCTCCTTTGCTGATGCTGCTGGATGAGCTCAAAATGACTAGAGTCAATCATCAAAATTAAAAAATATAAACTTAGGTCATTTAAAATATTTATCTAATAAAAATATATGATTTAAATATTACAGTAATACAAAAAATACCTCATATTCATAGAGTGTTTATGCAGCATTTCACATGATTATCTGTAGCTCTGAAGCTTTAGCTAGGGTAGCATATTGATTTTACCAGTTTCCTCCTCCCCACCAACATTTCCAATCCTAAGCTTGGCTGGAATGAGATTCTTGTTATCTTACGGGGTCCAGCAGTCAGTATTTCAGGTTTGGAATACAGCTTCAAAAGGACCTCCTATGTCACTGATAAAACCAGAGGTGATAAAGTTCTACGTTCAATGTTTTATTTGTAGTAATTTTAATAGCTTCTAATCATCACTTTATTCCTTATAACATCCCAGAGCTTCTTTCCAACATATATTAGACTATGTTGAGACTGTGGAAGGAGAGATGAGATAAAACACATGGCTACTGTCACCAGGTTGGACCACCACCATCCAGGCAGTCAAATAGCACCTGAATGTTTATAGAGATCATCATTAGTCATGAAGTAATCTTGCATGTTAAAGTATTCCCTGTGGGACCTTTTGAAACACATACTCCTGCTATTGTGAGCAAGGCACCTGCTTTGGCAACATAAGGGAATGCCAAATTGAAAAATGGATAAGAATGTGCAGGGAAGCATTTGACAGAAAACAGACCTAGAGTAATAAGCCTTTTATACTTTGAAATATAGGCCGTTAGTCTTTACTTCTTACTTTTCCTACACTGTCATTTTAGAATCATGTCTTCCGCCACATTTGACTAAAGATGATCGTGGATTTTGTTTGTTTTTTTCATTCTAAATTGAGAAAGCACATGTAAGTTTTCTTCATAAAATTTTTGTAAAACCCGTGTCTAATTAGGTAGGAAAAGAAAGTGCTTATGGAATTAACGTTTACCTAACTAGTTTGTTTCTACAATTATGTGAGTGGGAGCACTTTATAAAGTTATGCATTATACATAAATATACAAACACACATGTATTCATACATATGCTTATGCGTGTTGTGGGCAAGTAATGAGGATACTGATTCCAACATGGGAAAGGGAAAGTTAATCCTGGTCTTCTTTTTTCAGCTTTTGCCTTATGACTGTATATGGATATTATTCCATTTTCTAAGTATGATGTAGAACTACTAGTCAATTCCCTACTGAATATTCAGAAAATACAGTATGTGGGGTTTTGGTCATCCTGATACATATTTACAATAGAAATAATGTTTTGAGCTGGTGAACCTCTAAGTGTATATTACTTTTTCAACTATATTCCTTGTATCTTAAGGGAGAGGAGACACACTAATTATTTTCTACTCAGTACACTTATTACTCTATGAAGGTTGGTATGTATAGGACATTTAAAAGGGAAATAATTGGCAAGAAAAAAATGATGCTCTTATTGCCAGGACTTTAATTTTGGTTTTCTAGTATTAATAAGAATCGATGCTAATAAAGAGTTAAACTAGGGGTTGGCGAACCATGGCCATGGCTGGCAGGTGAAATCGGATCCACTTCCAATTTTGTAAATAAAGTTTTATTGAAAACAGCCATATTCATTCATTTACACTAGGTCTATGGCTGCTTTAGAGTTACAATGGCAGGTTTGAGTTGTTACAACGGAAACCATATGACCCACAAAGCTGAAAATATTTACCATTTGGTCCTTTACCAAAAAAAAGAAAATATCACCAGTCCCTGATTTAGATGCTCATCTATTGACCTAAGTTTTAAAATAATAGTCAGAAATTTCTAGTCCTTTTCTTTATCTTAAAGAAATTCATTTAATGTCTATGCAAAAAAAAAACACCTGCTAGCTGATTAAAATTAAAAGCAGCACCTGCATATTTTGAGTCTGTTCCCACCATTGCTTTTCAGCCCTTGTTTTGGGGGCTTCATCTTTTCTGATTTATAAGAAACTCTACCCACTGATGATTGCCAGGTACCCGCCCTTTAGTTTCACCAGTTTTAAGAATCAATCAGGTGGTAGTTATCTGAATGACTCAGTCTCTTAAATGTTTCCTATTTTCTACACTTCTACACTTTTTAACTTATTCTTTCTGCTTAACAAATACATAAAACTGAATTTTCTAAAATCTTTGGCACTTTTCATTTCTGTCCAAAACAATAATTTTTCAAAGAGGCCCTATGTCTCATTTATTCTCTTTTGAACTCTGCAAAATGAATTCTAAAATAATATAATAGATTGATGTCATTCAGTCTTGTAATATAAATACTTCCCAGCCATCTTTCTGAGGCCCTAAAACCATATGGATGAATCTCTGTAGAAAAGATGTCATCCAGCTGGACCCATCCATGGCAGTCAACTGTGGAGAACACACTGCAAACAGCAGCTACATTCAGAGTCGACTTTAAGAGAGCACATTCCATACAGAACCTTAGAATATAAGTCTAAAGGTCCAGGTTCAAGCTCTGTTTCTGCCCCTGATGAAGTATGTGACCTTGGGCAGTTAGTACTCTACCCTCAGCTCTGTGCTCCAGAAATAATCCCCTGGGCTTAAGTGCAAAACTCCTCCTTCTTCAGGCACACTGTCATCGCCACCACCACCAGCAGCACCACCAGCACTACACATGAGGTCCATAGATCCCCCCCCCCCCCACATCCTGGGACTTTTCTGTCATGTAAAACAGAAAGGTTAATCTTCCTTTTTGTGCTTACCTCACAGTACTCATGTGTCACTCAGACAATATAATATGTTGTTGAAAGATGCTGAAATGAAAGAAAATGGCTTGATAAATTACAGCTCTATATCCTTACGTGCAAGTGTTTAGAGATAATCTTGGTTGACCAGGATTTGAGATTCTCTCTATTCTATTAGCAAAATTTTTGTGCTGACCACTCCTTCTGTTTATTTTGACCTGTTTCTGTAGGATTGCAGCCATGTGGCACTCCATGTGCTGCACTTTGAATCCATTATAGCTGCGAGCACTGGGATCTGGCTATGTTTGTAATCCAGATTTGAAACGAAAAGATAACCTTGGCATTTTATGAAGTCAATTTCATTCATTAGGCAAATTGCCACATTTGAGAACAAGCAAATTAAGCATTTTTATCTGTCTTTTGGCTTCTCTGAGTAATCACCATGGATTGTGTCATGGATTGGATTCAAAGCCTTGTAATTGTATGTCAGTGGGCGATGTGATGCTGAGCATTCTCCTGGGGCTCTTTACCAGCCCACCTTCAGCTACACACTCTCCTTGGACATACCATGACTTCTGATACACAATAAGGATCATTTGGAAGCATTGTTCTTTCAAGCCTCTTAATCCATATCCAATTTGGAGGATCTTTCTGTCCCCATCTTAAGGTGAAGTAATAATAATGCACAGTAAAAGTAATGAATAGTTACCTTTTGTTTCTGAGAACTGTGTGGCAAAGAAACACTCTGCATGTGGACCCCTTCCATGAAACTCAGATTTGTATTATTAATCCTTGTAAATTGCTACCATCTATGGAAATTGCTACAGTGCAAAAAGCAGAAATATATTTCCTTTGTTAAAAAGCTAACTGATTCATTTAGAGCTTTCTTTTGTTAATCTACCACATCACAGCTACTAAATATTGCATGTTATAGCCATAGATACAGTCATTATTAACATGCCAATTATTGTGGGGGTTTCAGCCCACATTCATATACATTTTCCTTTTAATATAATATGGCTCATAGTTTAGAAATTTTTCTTGCAACAGATTTTACCGTTTACCTTTAAAGACAAAGCGTTCCAGGAAGAAAACTTTGACAAATCTTTCTCCACTACATAAGAAATGTGTGTGTTTGTAAATATATGTGGATATATATACATATATATATTCATTTCTTATTTATATATATATATACTGATTTCCTATTTTAAATTATATTTTATAGCAATCAAAAAGTATATTTCTGATAAATAGCACCAATTACTTCTTTCCCTAAAATGATACATATTTTCAAACTATAGAAAACTATTTTAATTATGTTGATTAATTATAGCAATAAGGCAAAGTAAAAATCCTCTACTCTCCCTTAAATATGGCCTTTTTTATTAGTAATTAAAAGGATCTTTCTAAATAATAAAGTTTGACAACTTATTGATTATTTGCTAGTAAGACTAATACATATATAGCAACATATACTATGCTTATACATCTGCTTCTTGCTCCCCATAACAGCCTTATGAGGCAAATATCATCATTTGCCCCATCTTAGAAAAGATGAGGGCCTCCTTGGTGGCACAGTGGTTAAGAATCCACCTGCTAATGCAGGGTACACGGGTTCGAGCCCTGGTCCGGAACGATCTCACATTGCCGGGGAGCAACTAAGCCCGTGCGCCACAACTACTGAAACCCACATGCCTAGAGCTCATGCTCTGCAACAAGAGAAGGCACTGCAATGAGAAGCTAACACACCACAATGAAGAGCAGCCCCCACTCATCCCAACTAGAGAAAGCCCCTGTGCAGCAACGAAGACCCAACACAGCCAAAAATAAATAAATTTAGAAAAGATGAAATGAGAGAGGAGGTCCCATACCTTCTCCCAAGGTACAGAAATTTCTCATGTCATCAATGGACCTGTAGCTACAGTTCTAGACCCTGGGTCCTATGTCACTGCATTATACCACATTCCTTGCAACACAATAAACTTACTATTTACCAAATTCAGTGAACTAACTACACAACCAATTAAAGAAAATTTCAGCTTTTTCAAGCCTCCTGAGTTTTAATATGGTAATGGCATTTCTAATTTGAGATGTTTATTGAGGTCTATGCAGCATATAGGGATGATGTCTGTATTTATATAGGATTTTTATCCTACCTACTTTTTAAAAGGGTTAGAGGTGTGAGGAAGATATGCTATCTTTCTCTGATTTATATGTTCATTCTATGTACATTTATTTGGATTTTGTTTCTTCCAAAGAAATCAGGGATCTCTGCATGTGGCCCGAAACAGGTCTGGAACTCTGAATAATTCGTTAGCCTCATGTTCTTGTAGTACTTGTTTCACCTCTCGGATTTAGTTTCCATTCCTGAATGACAGGACTAGACCTGGGAATACACAAGGTACCTTCCAACTCTGGCATTTATGATTCTTTTGAAATTCTCAGCATTCATTGAATTTTCAGGCATTTGAAATAACTAATCCATTGCAGTACTTTGAATTATTGCTTGAAGGGTGGTAACAACTCAAACCAATTAATTCTTAGCCTAATGATCACTGAAGAGCTGCTAATGTTAAGCATTACTAACTTAATCCGTAAGTAGTCTTTTTCTAATGGCAATAAAGACTCAAAACAAAGTGGTGGCTATGTTCTTTTATTCAACCTTCTTATATGAATCTCTAAGATTCTGAAGAAAATCAGTTTTTCTTAGGGTTGAGTACCAAAGCCATGGACCATGTGTATGCCCTATTAAGATGACAACATCTCTAGCCACATAGCATCCTTTTGGTAACACTGAGACACTCTCTGTCTCAAATGTCACATCTGAATGGCCAATATCACTAGGGGTAGAAATCTGGATATTTTTTTCCCTCCGTAGAGTGTCTATTGATATTTCCTCATTTCTCTTATAAAAAATAAGTAAAGTTAGAGCCTAAAACATGTTTGTTTTATATGACATATGCAAACTCCTAAGGATGTCTTCTGCTTCTAAAAAGTAAGATGTCAAATAAAAGATATTCCCTCATTTATTCCTTTCTAGATATTCTTTACCATCTTTTTCAGGAGTCACATCTTCAGTTTCATACCTAATTTCTGACTCTTTTACAAAAATATACCTTAAATCTCTTAAAATACGCACAAACTTCTATACCAACTTTTAAAGCAAATTTTTACTTGCAAATTAGAATGCAAAATAGTTGGACTTAGATGGTGGTAAAAGGAAAATTTCTATTACAGCATCAGCAAATTACAAGTGAAAGTCACTTATAACTTATCCTGCAGTGCTTTTCAGAAACTTCACTTGTTTTCTTCAAAGAAGAAAAATGCTTCATGAATGGCCTAATAATACATTTAAATTACTGAGGATAATTTGAAAATTTTAAGTTTTATGGAATTTAGATGATTACTAGAATCCCAGCAAGTAGCATAGTGGACATAATTTTTATAACAATTGAGAATTACTCTGCACATGATACACTTGCATTGATTTGAACCTAGCATTTAAAAACTGTACTTAACCCAAGTCACCAATCAGAAAGGACTTTTTTTGGCAAAATACAGTTAGCTTGATAAGAACTTTAAGTAGTTCATATTGTTCTATAAACTCAAATCAAATGGAATGGTACTATTATTTAAGACACTGAGTCATATAATTTTTGCATATTTTCATATTTGCATGAAAAGTATTCTGAAATCAAATATGTATACATAGATATATAATATAGATATACGTGTCTGAGTGTGTATGTGTGTATAAATCTGTATCTACATTGTATATACACAGTCCTATAAAGATTTGATTGTCTGTTTGTTTGTTTCACCACCCAGAGGTTTAAAACTTCTCAGAAAGTCCCTGGTTCCCCTCTGCAAGTGGCTGTCTTCACTGAAAAAGACCAGAGGAGGCAAAGGCTGAATGCTTTTTCATGGTCTTTTCATTGATCACCTGAAAGTGCAAAAACGGCAAGGGTGGACTGTTGACTTCATTCCAAAACTATTTTATAATTTGAGAGGAGAAACAAGAGGCCAGGAAGGGCAGCAGAGAGGAAAAAGAGAAGAGGAAGGAAAAGGAAAGAAAGACTAGATAAAAGGTTGAGTAGCAGAGAAAAAAAATGATGAGGGAATTCCCTCTGCCTGAGCTTGAATCAGCTGAGAGCTGCGTGCACCCTTCTTAACCCCACAACTAGCCGAAGGGATAGTGCCATTTGCAAACCTGGAGAGAAAGAGAATAGCTGGGAGAACATCATGTACAGCCAATGTGGAGAGAGACTCTGTAGAATCCTAAGTTCTAGATCATTGTTGAAGCACTAATCAATAACCTAACTTAAGAAGATTAAGACCTTGCAGGTACACTAACCTGAATCCTCAAACTGGATCACCTAAATCTCAGTATTCTGAGGATAAAAAACTGTACTTCAGTCTTGAAGAATAAATTGACTAAAAAATCACCATGTACAATATATCTACATTATATATTCTCTAGTTTTCATTGTTTAAGAAATAAATTGGTAAACATCAAATTGAGATGATCCAAATAGGTATTAAATATTTTATGCTATGCAACAAATTACTCCAAAATGTCACAGTTTTAAATGACAAATATTTGTTTTCTTACATAACTTTTGAAGTTTAAGAGTCCAGAAGCTGATCTGCTGGCTGGTTCTAGGTCAAGGTCACCCATGGTGTTGCAGTGAAGCTGTCAGCCTGGCTGCAGTCATAGAAAAGCTCAAGGAAGAGTGAAGGATCTACTGCCAAGTTCAATCCTAGTGGTTGTTGACAATCCCCAGTTCCTCATCTCAGGGCTGCTCATGACATAGTAGGTAGCATCCCCCAAAAGGAGTAATCCAAGAAAGAGAGAACACCAAAAAGGGAGCCACAGTCTTCCATAACCTAATCCTGAAAATGCCATTTCATCGCTTCTTCCACATCGTATTGTTTATACAGACCACCCTGGTACAATATGGGAGGGGACTGCATAAGGATGTGAATATTAGGAAGTGAGGTTCATTGAAAGCCACCTTGGAGGCTGACTACCACAAAATCCTTAACCCTCATTTGCTTCCTAAGTCATATAAATATATAAATAAGTAGAATATGATAGATTAATAAATGCATGAATTTATGAAGAAATGCTTAATATCAATTATCCCCACATTATTTTATGTTTTTATTGCTGTATTTCCCAAAATAAAGGTCAGAGTCTATCACGTAGCTGGAACTGAAACATGTAAAAGACAAAACTGAAGAGAAAATTCTATGAAGAAAGCACAGTAAACATGATGCTTTAATATGTGTTACTAATACAAAGGAATGAAGAAAAATGGACTTTTAGCAGACAGAGTAATCTGAACTCTCCTATCTAAAAACAAAACAAAATAAACCCACCCCAACATACCCACTGCTTCTATCATCACACTAAGTATGTCTTTGCCTAGAAAGGTCACAGTTAACTTCTTAGATGGCAAATGGCCTAAAACCGTTTTGACCCGACCTTCCTCGATACCACATTATGGACTTGTTTCATTTTTGATTTTGATTGTTCCAATAACCATATCTCTAAGTGCTCACCCCCTCCACTTGCAACTATAGTCTCATCCCAAAGAGAGTCCTGGAGAGAAGTATTGAAGCCACCTACCCCCAGGAATTTTCTGCCACTTATAAATTGTTTCCAATCAATTTTCTAAACGGCAGACCCATAGTTTGAATGGAAATCAAGATACCTTCCTTTGAATGTCCCCAGACATACCAAATTCAATAAATCTAAAACATTTTTCTTTCCCCAACATCTACTCTTCCAGACGATTTTCTTGGTTCAGCAAATTGTATCCCAGTAATGAAGTTATTCAAGTCAGAAAACTGAGAACAGTCCTCCTGTGCTATGTAAGACTGTGCAGTTTGTGGACCACACAACGGTGTCCAGCTACGATGATAAGTAGGGGTTGAAATCTAGACTACCATCTGCTTCCCAGGCCCTGTGCTCTGTCAGGCAGAGGGTTACGACACCTTTTTCACAAGGTGGTCTCCTGCTTGCCTGCCTAGAGGAGCTGCTTCTGTCTAGAATAAGCATCTTTTTTTTTTTTAGTTTGCAAAACGGCACTGAACTCTGAGCTCACCAATGTAATCTACCACAGATCCTGTTGATTCTGCCTCCGATACAATCAATGACCTATTCTTCAACCCCATGCCCTCCTCTTCAGTTCAGGTCCTCGTCACTCCTTGCCTATATCATGCAAGACTAATTGGTCCTAACTGGTCCTCTTGCCTAAAGCATCAACCCTCTAGTTCAATCTCCACACTGCTAACAGACTGATCTTTCTAAACTGCTCATCTAAACAAATGTCACCAAAAACCTGTCCAAAAAATGTCACATACTCATTCAGCAAATATTTTAAAGTACTTGCTAGATGATACCTGAGTCCTCAAGCAGAAGTCTAAATTCCATACGAAGAAAACACAGCTCTTCTGATCTGACCCTTGCTTATATATGTAGCCTTATTTTTTCTTCAATCCCTCCTCACTTTCTGGGAACCTCTTACCCTGAACTATTGAAGGAGTCATGACATCTCACACATCCACAGTTTTGCACATGTTATTCTCTATCTGAAATGCCTCCCACCTTTTCTCCAATAATTTTGCTCTATATTTAAAAACTAACAACATCAGTGAGAAAGAGAAAAACAAATACCATATGCTAACACATACATATGGAATCTTAAAAAAAAAAATGGTTCTGAAGAACCTAGGGGCAGGACAGGAATAAAGACGCAGACGCAGAGAATGGACTTGAAGACACGGGGAGGGGGAAGGGTAAGCTGGGACGAAGTGAGAGAGTAGCATGGACATATATACACTACCAAATGTAAAATAGCTAGTGGGAAGCAGCCGCATAGCACAGGGAGATCAGCTCGGTGCTTTGTGACCAGCTAGAGGGGTAGGATAGGGAGGGAGGGAGGGAGACGCAAGAGGGAGGAGATATGGGGATATATGTATATGTACAGCTGATTCACTTTGTTATAAAGCAGAAACTAACACACCATTGTAAAGCAATTATACTCCAATAAAGATGTTAAAAAGTAAATAAATAAAAGTTAAAAAAAAAAAACTAACATCAAAACTCATCTCCTCCCTTCCCAATCCACTCCCGCCCACCCACTATCTTAGTTATTCTGTTTCTCCTATGCTCTCCTATGGGAGAACATGTTTCCAGTTTCCAGAGCGCTTTTCACATTGTGTGGCTATTATACATTTACTCATATTTCTTTTTTCCCTGGTTGTAAAGTTCTCAGACACAGGAAAAATAACTTTTTAATCCTTCGGTTCATTCCCTCATAGCAGATATTCCATAATCACCTTTTATCCTGAAGAAAATATCTATTGTTCTCAAAAACATTTACCATTTTCCATCGTATGTATTTTAGTTTTTGTTCTTATATGTTAACAATGCTAGTTTTCTTTCCATCAATACGGAATGACGAGAAAAAATTAGCGCAGGACTTTTTTGAGATGCCTTTACTTTTACTTTTAATTATCCTTTTACCAGAATGCAGGCAATTATTTCACCTGATGATCTTTTCTTATAATAGTGTCATTTTTGTTCTTATATTGTCTTGCTTGCTACAAGTTTAAAATTTTTCTAAAGAACACCTTTCATATGTATGCTGTGTGTAAGATTAAAAGGTAGAAGTAACTTCAAAATTGGAAGTAACTTCAAATATGGAAGTAACATTGAAATGAACTTTGTTTTTTTTTTTGTGGTACGCGGGCCCCTCACTGTAGTGGCCTCTCCCGCTGCAGAGCACAGGCTCCGGACGCGCAGGCTCAGTGGCCATGGCTCACGGGCCCAGCCGCTCCGCGGCATGTGGGATCTTCCTGGACCGGGGCATGAACCCGTGTTCCCTGCATCGGCAGGCGGACTCTCAACCACTGCGTCACCAGGGAAGCCCGAAATGAACTTTGTTACCTGAGGAGTTTGTGTACGGAGCAGTATGTGCTCAGGTTTATAGATGAACAGGTGTGTGTGAACTGAAACCCTAATGTCTCATTTACTCCATGATTCCTTCTAATGCATAACTTGGACCCTCTGAGCAGCTCTAATCAGAGCTTTATTCTCTAAAGATTACTTTCTCTGGAACTTGGTTTTGTATAGGCACTATTCTGCCAATTTACAATACCACTGTTTGGGATTCCTTATAATTAAAAAGCACTTTTCTGGTAGCATCTTTAGGGTTCTCTATGTATAGGATCATGTCATCTGCAAACAGTGACAGCTTTACTTCTTCTTTTCCGATTTGGATTCCTTTTATTTCCTTTTCTTCTCTGATTGCTGTGGCTAAAACTTCCAAAACTATGTTGAATAAGAGTGGTGAGCTACAGTTATCAAGACGGTATGGTACTGGCGCAAAAACAGAAAGATAGATCAATGGAACAGGATAGAAAGCCCAGAGATAAACCCACGCACATATGGTCACCTTATCTTTGACAAAGGTGGCAGAAATGTACAGTGGAGAAAGGACAGCCTATTCAATAAGTGGTGCTGGGAAAACTGGACAGCTACATGTAAAACTATGAAATTAGATCACTCCCTAACACCGTACACAAAAATAAGCTCAAAATGGATTAAAGACCTAAATGTAAGGCCAGAAACTATCAAACTCTTAGAGGAAAACATAGGCAGAACACTCTATGACATAAATCACAGCAAGGTCCTTTTTGACCCACCTCCTAGAGAAATGGAAATAATAACAAGAGTAAACAAATGGGACCTAATGAAACTTAAAAGCTTTTGCGCAGCAAAGGAAACCATAAAGAAGACCAAAAGACAACCCTCAGAATCAGAGAAAATATTTGCAAATGAAGCAACTGACAAAGGATTGATCTCCAAAATTTATAAGCAGCTCATGCAGCTTAATAACAAAAAAACAAACAACCCAATCCAAAAATGGGCAGAAGACCTAAATAGACATTTCTCCAAAGAAGATATACAGAGTGCCAACAAACACATGAAAGGATGCTCAACATCACTAATCATGAGAGAAATGCAAATCAAAACTACAATGAGATATCATCTCACACCAGTCAGAATGGCCATCATCAAAAAATCTAGAAACAATAAATGCTGGAGAGGGTGTGGAGAAAAGGGAACCCTCTTACACTGTTGGTGGGAATGTAAATTGATACAGCCACTGTGGAGAACAGTATGGAGGTTCCTTAAAAAGCTACAAATAGAACTACCATATGACCCAGCAATCCCACTACTGGGCATATACCCTGAGAAAACCATAATTCAAAAAGAGTCATGTTCCAAAATGTTCATTGCAGCTCTATTTACAATAGCCCAGAGATGGAAACAACCTAAGTGTCCATCATCGGATGAATGGATAAAGAAGATGTGGCACATATATACAATGGAATATTACTCAGCCATAAAAAGAGACGAAATTGAGCTATTTGTAATGAGGTGGATAGACCTAGAGTCTGTCATACAGAGTGAAGTAAGTCAGAAAGAGAGAGACAAATACCGTATGCTAACACATATATATGGAATTTAAAAAAAAAAAATGTCATGAAAAACCTAGGGGTGAAACAGGAATAAAGACACAGACTTACTAGAGAATGGACTTGAGGCTATGGGGAGGGGGAAGGGTAAACGGTGACAAAGCGATAAAGAGGCATGGACATATATACACTACCAAACGTAAGGTAGATAGCTAGTGGGAAGCAGCCGCATAGCACAGGGAGATCAGCTCTGTGCTTTGTGACCGCCTGGAGGGGTGGGATAGGGAGGGTGGGAGGGAGGGAGACGCAAGCGGGAAGAGATATGGGAATATATGTATATATATAACTGATTCATTTTGTTGTGAAGCTGAAACTAACATACCATTGTAAAGCAATTATACTCCAATAAAGATGTTAAAAAAAAAAAAAAAAAAGGCACTTTTGTGGTTGAGGGTCCGCCTGCCGATACAGGGGACACAGGTTCGTGCCCCGGTCCGGGAGGATCCCACATGCCGCAGAGCGGCTGGGCCCGTGAGCCATGGCTGCTGAGCCTGCGCGTCCGGAGCCTGTGCTCCGCGGTGGGGGAGGCCGCAGCGGTGAGAGGCCCGCGTTCCACAAACAAAACAAAACAAAAAAAGCACTTTCAAAATATCACTTAATGTCCAAAGCAACTCTATGATTAATAGCACAGATGTTACCATACCAAATTCAGATATCCTAAACTGAATTTGATAAGCACGTGGAGGTTGATGTCTTATGTTATTAGAATAAACTCCTTTTCTGTTCTGCTCTCCTTTGTATCTCCTTGACACATAGGCAGGAGTCTCTCACAGTGTTCTCCAGCCCAGTTGCTAAAGTTCACATTTACATTTGTAATGGGAACATTTCTGAACCTCTGCTGGCTCTTCACAGGTTGTTTATTGCACACTGGTGACATAACCATTATCTTTTCACTCTAATCTTCCTTGTCAATGTAACATCTGAAGTGCGGCATAGAGGATTAGCGGTGCCCTGACTTAATCAGTTTATAAAAATCTCCGGAGAAAGCCACCCTCCCATTCATACATCGCAGATGTTTTGCTTTCACTTGATTAGGCAATTGATTTGGCCCCCAGTGCCTCAAGAAAGGAAAGATGCTCTCACCATTTATTTTTATACTAAAGGATGGCAAGGGAATGGGACAGGTCATGTCTAGTACAGCTGCATAGAGAATAAAGCATTCCAGGAAGCTGCTGTGCGTTGACTTTACCAGCTGGAAAAGGGGATAGAATAAGGTCTCTGCAGACATTTTATTCTTTTCATCCCATAACCTGCTGAAGTGTGGTCGAATGCACTGTGATTCACAACACAGCAGGACCTTCTCTACTATAATTCATGCTTTATATATAGCAGCTGTATGTTGGAAAGATTACTAGGAAACCGTTGGGAGAGAAGTCGAGTTCAAGGTGTTTGCACAGGTGAATGAGCAGTACAGCTAGGTTGCAAGACTTTTCTCCCCTTTCAGCTTATTACCAAATGAACCTATTAAAGGTTCACTTAAAGGAGTAGAGGTGGGACAATGTGTCTAAGTGATGTCTTCAGTAATTTAGTTCCACAACTGTTACTAACTGTCCTCCTGTTCAATTCTGTATTTCATTTGATGGAATCTCTGATGTAACTATTCTGCTTGTGGCTGTCCAGCTATTAAGAAGATATTCTGAATTTAAATGTTGCACTACCAGTTTATTACCATGCATTTTCTTCAGGCATATTTCTTAGCCCAAATAGCTGAAGATTTAATTTTTAATATAACATATTCTAAAAGTGTTATTTCCTGGTAAGCTATTACAAGCAAAAATTAATAATAATATTGGTTATTTAATTCGGTCTTCAGGCTACTAGAGGCATTTAGCTAGAACTATTTGCTATTTGACATTTATTTTTACAAATTTTCTTATTTTATTTGGGGGGATGTATTTTGACTTACATTATCATCCCAGCTCAATATATCATCAAAAGAATGAGAACTTACTTTTAGTGAACAAAGTTTACTAGAAATAGTGTATTGCATGTGTATCTGTTAAAGTAATAGATTTTTTGAAGTTTTAATTGTATTAAACTTAACTAAGCATTTCATGAATAATATTGTTATTTTTGTCTTTTTATTATTTGAACGTTTGCATGTTAAGGAATAGGGTCATTTGTCATTGTGTTGTTCCTTGGAATGTGACTATCTATGATGAGGTAGAAAACACCCTTCTCAATAAACAAGTTCACAATATGTTATCCAGTCTCTCTTCATTTCACATGGCACAGTTTATGACAACTAAACTAAAATTACAGCAACAGCCATGAATATCCCATAAAGACAATCACCTTGGAGCCCATGCTTGTTATAAGAAAGGGTATTCAGAGCAGAGTTGTGAAGAACAGGTGAAATATAATCAACAATGCATCTCTCAATTATATGTTTCTGAAATACAACATGAGAACAAATATTTTCATATAAAATTTAAAAAGTAATTTCATAAAAATTTTATATTGGTCTCTAGCAGGAAATTCAGTGTTTCCATACAGCTTCTTCTTTACCTATGTGAAACATGAGTATTTAACATGCCTGTGAAAGCTAAGGTATTCTGAAAATGTGAATGAGTCAGATACATTTGTGTTTATGATCAACAATGGGTGCACGGATCACCATGGAGATGAATAATCCTTTTAATCCTTCTTAGAATACATTTTCAAAACCACAGTGTAATCACTGCATAATGAGAGTTACACATGCCCCCAGATAAAAGTACATGGACTAGTATGAATAATTCTAAGAAGGACCCCTTAAACTGTTCTTTACAGATAATTAGGTTCATGAGATTAAGAATGTACTCTGAAGATTAGCCAAGAGACCCTACTTCAGAATATTGTAACATGTGAAAAGCCCTTTCAGGCCATATGGTGATGAAGAGTACTATGGCCTCCAGGGAGCCTTGTCAGACTTTGCCACAATCTGTTGCCAGGTCCCACAGTTGAAAGCTGATTCCAGAGGAGTTTAACTCCAGGAAGTCTCCTGGAAGACACTATCAAGATTACAAGGACAAAACAACTGCCCTGCTGCATTTCTATCTGTTACATGTTTCTTTTCCCATTTGTTTATTGTGTCATAAATCCACTTCTTTCTCTCTTAACCTAAAATACTCAGTGGCATGAACGCTAAGAACATCCACCTAAGCTGAGTGAATTTCAAATTAACCCTGTGGTGACGCAGAGAATACATCAAGTCTCTAAAATCTCATATTTGCATCAATTTATACATCTTGTCCTGTACATATTTCAAATAAAGAAGATAAGTTATACAGCTTTACATGAGGAATCATCCAGTAAGTGACCATTCTTGTTATGATTATTATACTCTTTTGAGGTTGGATTTGCATCTGAAAAAGAAGTAGAATCTTGTCACTCCAAATGCCTAGACTTCTGGGATTTCAAAAAGAGTAAATGTCAATAACGACAATACTAGGGCAGACACAGGATTGCCAACTTTTATTTTGCCAAGTGTTAGTATGTTTTAAGTGACTTCTACTATCATTTTAATAAAGGAACATCCTCTAATTTTAATTTTAACACTAAATTTGGGACAGACATGCTCTTAAAGGATAGGCCTTTTAATTGAGTAAATTAGTAATCTTAATAAAAATGAACCTTAGAAGTGGCCTCATATATTTTAAAGGGGGTTGAAACCCAGAGCCACTCACTCTTCTGTTAGTGTTTCTGGATTTGCATAATGCCTATCTAAATATATAAGCATTATGCAAATCAATAAATATTTGCTATATAATACTGACCATATTTAAATCTTGAAGACTGAAAATTTGCTATTATTAAATATGTCATGGGTTATTTTGTGGTCCAATTTTTTAACACAGTACCTTTAAGATCATACTCTCACAAAGATAATCAAAGAGCTGGATACTTAGTGACTTAATTGATGAGATCTTTCTGTTTTCAATCAAAAGTACAGCTATTATGATTATTTGCATGTATGTCTCTATTATCAGTCCATTTATCCATTTGTCCATTCATCCATATATTTTATCCATATATTTACTGACAGTAAAAATATACTTAATCAGCAGGCTTTATAAAATAGTTTATCTTCTTATTCTGTAAATTGCATAAATATAAGAGAATGTGCCTTTTCATTGGTTTACATTGTCATTTACACATAATTGTGGATGGTGTGGCAATGGAGATGCCACAATCTAAACATGATGTTATAAGAACTTAGAATTTGAAAGTCAAAATTTATATTCAAACTTTGTTTTGCAGCTGTGCGTATTTTACTATTCTAGGTTCCTTCTGAATTTCAGAACTTCTAGAGAGTAAGGGAGGTTGGAGATCCTGAGGAAGGCCCTGGCATGACCAGGGCAGCAGAGGAGAGAGCTCAGGTGGCAGCATGGGATGGGAGTCATCCCACGGTGAGGGAGTCATCTTCTCCGTATTCCAATATTCTACCAAATCATATGGCCTAATATCTTATGAAGGGTTTCCTGATAAACAGAATTTGGAACAGAGACCAGCATGAAGCAACTTTATCAGGGAGTGCCCACAGGAGCAATACCTATGAGAAAATGAATAAAATAGGATGGAACAAAGGGATGAGCTGAACTGTAAAGCAATACCAGCAAAGGTGTTGGCAGATCCCACAAACTCAGAAGTTGAGATGGCCCTTTAGTACTGTCCACAGCTAAGGCAATGGGGGGCCAAGTTTTACATTCCACATGAACCATTTATTGCATACAGGCTGCTCTAGGAAAAGGAATGTTATTATGGAAGGGGTTCTCTTCAACTGAGGGCAATTCTCTGAAAGAGATTCAGGTGAGACCCAACAACTGACAACACTCCCATCAGTGCAGATGAATCCTCAGTCCGGAAGGAGGGATTTGAACAGCAAACCACAACATTTATTGCACTGCCCTAGTGTGTACCTGCCAAATATCAGCTCTATTCTTTCCCTGTTTGTTTTTTCTCTCCCCTGCACTTACATCATCTAACATAGTATGTATTTTATTTATACATTTTGTTTATTATATGTCTCCTTGCTTATACAGGATACAGGATTGTCCCAAAAGAATAACATGAGCCAACTGCTTTCTTAAAGAGTGCAACCCCAGAGAACAAGGGTTAGGTTAAAGGGAAATAGGACTGAGAAGTGAGGGAGAGCCAACACCAAGTGAATTAGCAAACCAGCAACCACCTGGAATCAAGCATAACTGCTCAATCTCTTGAGACCATCTTACAGACCATGTAAACAGCTACTTCTCAGATCAGCCCATGCTGGGAAAGGAGAGAGACCACTTTCTCTGCTGGCTTCTTCTCCCACTGATCAAAGTTTCATCCCACAGAACACTGATTTCTCTCTAGTCCTGAGCTGAAGATACATGTGCACATTATAAGACCACTCTTGAACCAAGGAATGCCACTTTTTGCATTTTATCCAAAGATATTCTCAAATGCAAGCGAAAAGACAAAAGTAATATAGATACAAAGTTATTTACTGCAGCTTTGTTTACAACTGCAAAAGACTAGAATGACCCCATTGTCACTGGAGCAGAATGAGTAAACCACAGTAAGGCCGTATTAGACTATTGTGTATCCATTAAAAAAAGCTATACTATCTTTATTACTACATAAAATAAGCTGCAAGGTGTGTTAAGTGGAAAAGAAAAAAACAAGAAACAGAATATATATACCTGGGAAATATGTGTTTTGTTGATACCTAAGAGCTAGAGTTCCAAATATGATCTGGGTCCTACCAGTGAGACAGATCCACCTCAACCTTTGCTCAGAACCAACCCACATGGAGAAAGAAACAATCTTGTGAGACATGAATATAACCTGAAATTTCCTAGGGAGAGGGAGAGGCAAAATGTAAGGCATCTACGTTGTGGTGTGAATCCAGACAGAGGCACTGTGGATCTCCTGTCAACAATCATGGATGTGGCTTCATAGTTAGCCAAAAGAACTTTCTCTTGCAGTTCCAGTCTTAGATGAGGTGTAGTTTTCATAGTATCCCTGGATTTCAGCCTAAAGTCTGCTTCTTAAAATGTCCCAATATTTCTATGAGCTATTTATAACTTTTTGGAAGAAACTTTCTCTTTAAGCTATGTAGCTAGTTTCTGTTGTCTGTAACTACATGCTGACATATAGAATATGCCACCAGGTTTGTATGAAAAAGCTTTTTTAGGGCTTCCCTGGTAGCGCAGTGGTTGAGAGTTTGCCTGCCAATGCAGGGGACACGGGTTTGAGCCCTGGTCTGGGAGGATCCCACATGCCGCGGAGCAACTGGGCCCGTGAGCCACAACTACTGAGCCTGTGCATCTGGAGCCTGTGCTCCGCAACAAGAGAGGCCGCGATAGTGAGAGGTCCACGCACCGCGATGAAGAGTGGCCCCCGCTTGCCACAACTAGAGAAAGCCCTCACACAGAAATGAAGACCCAACACAGCCATAAATAAATAAATAAAATTAAAAAAAAAAAGGAAAAAGCTTTTTTAAAGGTATGTGTAAAGTTGTTCTCTTGTGTGTACATAAAATATCTCTTGAAGACCCATGAGAACTGGTAATGTGGGCTGAGTCTAGGGAGGGAAATTAAAAGTCTTGGACACAAGGATAGGAGAGATACTTCATGATATGCTGTTTTAAATTCTGAGCCATATGAAAATATTTTTTTAAAAAACAAGGCAAATTTTACAAATATGGAATGAATACAAACATGTACTTCTTACAAACCTTTGGCTGGGAAACAAAAACATTCAATCAGTAGTATTTATTGAAATCTTACTACAAGCCAGAGACATGTGCAAGAAATAGAGTGGAGAACAAGACAGTTAAGTTTCCTAATGCTATGAAGGCAGACAGACTTCTTGTGAATAAGAGAATGAGCACATAGTAGCTATATGAACATCCTTAACATCATTTGCACAGAAGAGCAAGATTATCATATTATATTGATTAAGCTAACCATTTCAGTTCATTACCAAATCTTATTTCATACATACATTATATATATTGAATATTATATATGATACATATATTTGTTATATATATTATATATACATACATATATGTATGTATGTGTGTATACCTATATATAATATTGTGATTGTACCTATTTAATAAGCAATATCTTGATTATTTGAAGGGGCTAATAAAGCTTCCAAATATTTACAACTTGTAAGTAAAAATAAGGTTTTGCATAATCTCTGTCAATCAACTATCTGAAGAAATATTTTGGTTGATTTTTTCCTCTATCAAATGATGCGTAAGTAGATGACTTCATGGTCACTCACAAGTCAGATGATGGTCATAATTTTAAATCTTTTGAATTTTCTCATCATCCAGGAAGAAGACTATGCTAGCTTTTTCAAAAATTATAAATGTCTTTGTTAATTATTCAAAGTGTCAAAGATAATCATGGAAAACACATTAAATCATTTGAAGATGGTACATTAAAAAAGGCCCCCTGAGTACATGTTCTCTTTAAGCTGTCTCTAGTTGACTAATCAAAACTGAAAGGTTTTTTGTTTGGTTTTTGTTGTTTTTTGGGTTTTTTCCTTGTTTGTTTGTTTGCTTTTTCTGCTTGGAGCCAGGAAGCTGAGTGAGTAAACACTGGGTTTCTCACATATTATATAAAATTAGAAAATAATGTCATGTTACTCTTCATGGTTATGAAATTTAATATGTTCAAAATATATGGAGAATTCTCATTATTATTTTGTAGACCTTGGAATAGTCACATTTTGTAAAAGGAGGCAGGATCATATGGGTATTAAAAGCCTGGGCTCCAGACTTTCTGGAATGAGTGCCAGTTGATCCATTTATTACCATTGTGGCTTTCAACAAGTTAATCCCTCTACATCTTAGTTTCTTCACCTCTAACATGAGGATGATAATAGCACCTACCATAGAATGTTGTGGGGATCTCTTTACTCTTTCTCTTGCAAACCATTCATTCTCATCAGAGTAATGTGACAGAAAAAAGTCACTACATCCAAAATCTGTTTTCTCCAGTAATAGAACTCTGATTTTTATCTAGACAGTGAATAAAGAACACATTTGTCTGTCTTCCTTGCAGCAAGATATGAATAAGTTTTGGTCCATAATATGTATACCAAGTGTCATTTGGTCACTTCTTTGAATCTTTCTTATGATGAAATTACTGGTGTATGCCTTTTCCACATTTTAAAAATTCTTTGTCCCTTGTCCTAGTCTATGGCTTAAAACTGGAAGTGGTGGCTAGAACAGTACCCACTATTTTTTGCTAGAAGTGGTGAACTGAAAGAAACAAGGGTCTCTTGGACTTGAATTACCATGGCAAGCCTAGACCACCCACTCAACAAGAGAGAGAAACATTATCTTATTTAAGGCACTGTTATTTTGCATCTCTGATACTTTTAGTCAAGATCATGTTAATTAAAAAATAATTAATTGAGACTTAAAGGAAATGGATCAATACCCTGAAAACTTAAAGATTATTCTACCAGAAAAGCAAAAAGAAAAAGGAAGAAAGAAAAAGAATACAAGATAACATGAACAAGCTTATGAATCAATAAAACTAAACAAAAATAGGACCCACAATCTAGGGGGAAAACAAAGCTGAGATGAAAATGCAATGGGGGATCTCACTTCTACCAATATGGCAAGCTAAATATTCAGGAAAATTTTCCTGTTCTAAAACACAAAGGAGTGTTTTAAATTATTTTAAAAACACTTTTTAATGTATTACTGAAAGCAAAACAGACTGAATGAATGACAACCAAAATGACAAACTAAGCTGTTACAAATTTGGGGGAACCTAGGATTTTTAAACGTCTTTAGGGGAATGAGATAAGGCCTAGATCCTTGATGAGGTGGAAAAGAGACAATTGCAAAAAGACAGAACTTTCAAAGGGCTAAATGCTCAGTGGAAAAATATGCTAGAAAAACTCTACTGGGAGTCCACTAGGAAATAAGTAGTTTTTTAAAAGAAAAAGACTCCATCTTTTTAATGGTATTGCATATTAATATTAGAACTTTATAGAAGCAATATATTTTTGACACAAAAAAATCAAAATAAAACATTTATGAGGTACAGAATTTCCTTCAGTTTTTCTTTGGTTTTGTTTCTATATTAAATGCTTTATTTTTAAAGCTTTTATAATATGATTTAATTTTTATAAAATGCTTTTTTCTGTCTATATATCAAATTTTGTTATGATCTTCCTTTTGTATATATGTGAGGATAACTAATATTAGTTAATTTACTATTGTTATTATTTATTAATCATAAATAATAATTATACTAATATGCATATATGTGAGGAGATCTAATATTAAAACTGGTTATTCCTGGGTGATCGATGTGAATTAGGTTGATTATTATATTCTTTTATTTTTCTGTATTAGATTTTTAGAACAAGCATGTCCTTCAATAAAACAAAAGAAAACAAAAATCAGCTTGAAAATAGTTGCCAAATTCAAAAGAAAACATAAACAAAAGGAAGAAAGCTCAAATTTATAAGTAGTTGAAGAAGGAAAACAAACTTGAATTCAATATAGCAATATCGGGACTTCCCCGGCAGTCCAGTGGTTAAGACGTCACCTTCCAATGCACAGGAGGTGGGTTTGATCCCTGGTTGGGGAGCTGAGATCCCACATGCCTCGTGGCCAAAAAACCAAAACACATAAAACAGAAGCAATATTGTAATAAATTCAACAAAGACTTCAAAAATGGTCCACATCAAAAAAAGCTTAAAAAAATAATATAGCAATATCATGCATGGTACTGTGCAGAGAAATTAAGAAGTACGGTAAGTATAGCTCAGAAAACAAGAGCTACCAAATCAACAGTCACAGGAGCAGGAAGTCCAGGGATCTTTTTGTATAAGGACACTGAATCTCTTGGAATATAATAACAAGACATGGAGCAAATACAGAAGGCATCTCCAAGGCCTTGTAACATGCTGGAAAATGGAGCCAAGGAGAAAACTAGCTTAGCTAGAGAATGACTGCCACCTCCCTAGGGAAGTTAGATTGGAGATGCTGGTGAAGGAATCGGTGTGTATATGCACTATCTTTAACCCTCAGTCACTCTGGCAAGCTGGTTAGGGTACTGATGTTCTGGCTAGGGAAATCTTCAACATTAATGTCTTGGATATGCTTTGGCCAATAATGAATTAAAAATTGACAATAAAATGATAACTCCGACCCCAAGAGATATTATATTAGACTATGTTTTCAATGACTCCAACATATGTATAGACAGGGACTATTATAGTAGTATGTCAAATACTTTTGTTCTTGTTTTAATATTAATATGAAAATGGGGAATTTTAAAAAGCAAACTTTGGAAGAATGCAACCCTTGGCCAAACTCTGTAAACCCCATTTTTCAGCGCTAGCTGACTTGATGAAAGTGGTTGTCATTTTTCAAGTAAATGGAAGATTAGATTGATAACTCAAGGTATTGAACAGGAATAATTTCATTTATTGATTCATAGGTTTTCATTATAATACAAATATTTACTAATTTTAAAAATCACTATAATAATGTGATAACTCAGATGTCATTCTTTGAATTTAGTCATTAAAGTACTTCACCATGCAGCAATCATGTCTTGCAAAAATAAATAAATAATAAAGACCAAGATCTCAGCAGATTTGGATGAGGAATGTTTTCAGTATATAATTTTTTAATTATAATTTTAAGAATTTTTTACAATTTGTCTGGTTTTAGCAGCCAATTTTTGCAATGAAATAAGTTTGAAGTGGGAAGTAGCAGACCTGTTGCTCTGATGCCTCTGTAAGTTGCTTTAGAACGGCAGCAGCCTGGCACTTAAATTTTGCACTCTGCAACTCGTAATTTAGCAAGATGCTTGAACACACTCAGAAAGAATTGTGCGAGTAGAACATGGAAATAAATAAATAAATAAGCCAGATAAGAGTTTTCCTCACCCCCTCCATCACCCCAATCCTTTTCACAGAAGAGCACACGGCCAATATCATCAGGTATGAAATGAAAGTTTTCGTTCATTGAATATGGTGGAGACATATTCTGGGGAAATGTACTGCTATCATGAACCAAGAGCTACTAACCCCTGGTTACTCATAAGTAGAGAGTAACTTAATTCAGTTTGAGGGATTTTTTTGTTTGTTGGGGGGTGTTTTATAGTGGAAGAGAATAATAAGATGTTTATTCGTGTGTTTTTAAATCCAATAACACAGCTATAATAACAATATATGGTAAAAGTGACACATTATAAACTATAGTCTTATTTGGGAACCGTTTTCAAATGAAGCTGAAAGGAGAGAGATAAAGGAATATTCCATTCATACTATTTTTAAAATAAAAAAAGAAAGTCCTAGAGAATACACAAATTCTAGGATGTTAATTCTATAGGCCTGAGATGCTCTTCACTGACATAAAGAATGCAGGGCAAGCAGATGCTGGATGGGGAAAGTATGACTTCTTCCTTTAGCATATTTAGAATGTGTCCTATGGTCATTTAAGTGAACTAATCCAGGAGGCTTCACAAAGAAATCTAGTCTGAAAAGATAGATGTGTGAGTCATCAGCACAGGGTGCAGTTTGGGCCTAGACAATTTAATGCTGTAGCCTTCATGCTTAGCCCAGAGTTGTGCCCACACTAAGCTAGATGCCCACATTTTTGAGCCTTTTTATTTTGAGCTATTTACTGTTGCTCATGCTTGATTCTTACCACCAAATTAATTTGCACTTGCTTTTTTTATGAATTCATAGGGTCACTTCAAACATGAAGTAAACATTATTAATTTGCTTGAGGAAATCGGAGCATTTGGCTCAGTAGAGCATGCAAAAATGACCTGCTGATTCTTCCACATGAATGTCTCTTCACCACTTCAGACCCAACATGCCCTAATCTAAGCGTCTAATTTTCCCTGAACGTGGGCTTCTCTCCTGGACACCCTATCTTGTTGTCTATATTATTACACCATCCTCCATCTCACCCATGCTTGAAACCTTTGAGTTTCAAACAATATACACTTAGTCTTATCAATAATTGCAATTGAAAAGTAAAAAGGAAGACGCGTTTGACTCTTTAACCCTATCAAAATGTTCTATTAAAAAATGAATTAGGGCTTCCCTGGTGGCTCAGTGGTTGAGAATCTGCCTGCTAATGCAGGGGACACGGGTTCGAGCCCTGGTCTGGGAGGATCCCACATGCCGCGGAGCGGCTGGGCCTGTGAGCCACAACTACTGAGCCTGCGCGTCTGGAGCCTGTGCTCCGCAACAAGAGAGACTGCGATAGTGAGAGGCCCACGCACTGTGATGAAGAGTGGCCCCAGCTTGCCAGAATTAGAGAAAGCCCTCTCAGAGAAATGAAGACCCAACACAGCAAAAATAAATAAATTAATAAACTCCTACTCCCAACATCTTCTTTAAAAAAAAAAATGAATTAGTATTCCTAATAGTAACAATCATTTGTTTTCTGAATTTAAAACTTTAAATTCTTACTAATTGCAAAAGTCTATAATGTCTGTATGAAGTGCTCAACTTCATGGAATAAAAATGGCAGCTCATGGTTTAAGAATATTTAAAAGATAAACAAGGAATAATGAAGCCTCAAAACTGTGGTTATTATGGATCAATTTACTTCATGTATCCACTCTCATGCAAAGAGAAGTTAATCACTAAACTGCAAAGAATATCACTGTCATTTTCAATTAAAAATGTATCCATTATTTTGGACCCTGCAGCGTGTCTGTAAGATATGATTTTTTTCTTCTCTCTGTGTATGCATAATCCAAATATATTTTGTCTGGTTCAGCCTTAAGTGAGATAATATTTCTTACTTAACTACTTGAAGACCATCTGGGGATCTGAAACCTCATTATGATAAATTAACATAAGTGGCTCATGGCTTAGGTAAGGCAAACATAGAAATCTATGTGTATATACATATATGTATAAATTCATACACACACACGCGCGCACACACACACACACACACACACACACACACACACACACACTGAGTGATAAGAGGCCAAATAAAATATTCCATTTCAAACTACATCTCCTAGAAAGAAACTCTCCTGGAACCTAGTATTTCAGTCTTCATAATGGCGTCACGGCTCAGGTACTGATTATAAGGATATGATAATTCAGGAAATTAAGGAACACATGCAGGCTAGTCTCTCAGCAGGTATTCCCTCCTACAGAACAACTAGCACAGCTGGTCTGCTCAGCCCAAGTGCAGGCACAGCACCCGGCCCCACTTCAAAATCACTCCTCAGCATACCAGAGATTTCACGTTTCAATCTTAGCAAAATAGTCTTCGGAAAAAAAAAAAAAAAAAAAAGGTTCCCTTTGAGGTATTGTTTCAACTCTATGCTGGAACAGACAAGAGTTTTACAAGGAATATATTGCATTATATCATTTCATTATAGTAATTAAACACCAAGTTGAAATTTTCAAGTAATTGTTTTTAATTCAAGATGATCAGTCAATAGGTCCAGAAATCATCACATAATTTCTTTTATTACATGAATTGTCTTTTGTGCAAAATGGACATAATAAGAATTATTTTCTTACCAATATCTGCCAAAAATCATTAGATGTTAATGACTGATAGGTTATTTCTGTACTTTTCTGGGGTTTGTTAGCTTCAAAAATAATTGTATCAGTCATTTTAGGCTGTGTTCTTAAACATGTTGACAAAAATACAACTCGCCTATTAGGAAATTAAACCAATTAGATAACTTTTAAGGCAATACTTAATTCTATAAATCATGGATTATTTGACTAGTTAAATAATTCATCCAGTCATACCATAATCTTCAAATTCCTTTCCATCAAACTGAGATGGGACCTACCCATAAGTTATAAAACTCACCTGGCCAAGATTTCACAACCAGACCAAACAGAGTAACTGCTTAATGGCAAAATGCCAAGAGGAATGAGGAAAAAAGAAAAACTTAGTTTAGCTATACACAGCCTAATCCATGAATAATTCAGAGTTGACTATAAAGAGCACGAATCCAAACTGGCAATGCTCCAGTGTTTTTTTAAACAAATATGTAAAGTTTTTCTTTAACTTCTGGAATCTTAAGGCATACAAAGTTGCTGCCATTCCTATAAGTCCTTCAAGAACTTAAATTCTGGGAATATATATTTCTTCTCTCTTACCACAGTTCAGCGTTATCCTTAGTGAGGCTGAGATAATTATGGTGAAAGAAAAACTTAGTTTTAAAACCTGTCTACCTCCTCTTGGTATGATATTGTGCATTTTAATTTCTGTTCATCCCCCAGTTACCAGTTTCTGTGATACCACAGAAACTGTAATACCACAGTAATACCACAGAGGGTTTCACGAAAGTAAATGGAATAAGCATGTAAAGAGCTTGGCACTATATCTAAAATCTGAGAACAACCATCAACATTGAGCACATAATATGCCATTTGGATTTACCAATTATGCCTGTGATGAATCCCATCACATAACCCACCCCCATTTCAGTTCCATGCATAACGCCAGGACCCTCTCAAATTGCCAGTGGTGTTTCTGCTTTGAGCCTCAAAGTTTTCTTTAAAGCCAAGGAAGACAGATCAGCCCATAACTGAATGAAGTTTCCTCCCTGTTGTAACTTTCAACCAATGGGGGACAGGAGTTAGTGGATTAATTCCCCAGCCTCCTTCTTTCCTGGTGGGACAATTCTAGGGTGCCCCTTGGAAGGCCCCCATGGTATTGAACCCCAGCTGGTCACGTCATAACCAGCCCATTAATTTACCCTCTACTGGCTTTTCTCCCTTCCCTCTCTCTCTCCTTCATACCTCACTTCGTTTCCTAAGATTAATTCTCAAATAAACAACTACGCCCAAGTCCTTATTTTAGGCTCTGCTTTCCAAGGAACTCAACCTAAGACAAGCACATAATATATGACAGTCACTGTGCTAAGTACCTTTAGGATTGACTCATTTAATCTTCACAATAAACCTATAATGCAGCTACTATTATGAGTCTCATTTTACAAATAAGGAAACAAGCTTAATTGCTTAAGTTCTCACAGCTAGTAAGTGACAGAGCTAGCTAACTGAAGTAACATGAAACAGTAGAGCACCTGAAAAATGCCCTGATGTAGATCCCATTATTTCCCAATGATGCTCAATAAATGTGGTTTAACTGTAATTAGGTTCTGTAACAACCACGGCTCTCTGAATTTTTAGCTACTGGAATTGCTTTAGGGATCACTTTATACTATCTGGACTTGCCACCTTTCTTTTAAGCTAGGAATCAGCAATTCAGTTTCTCTTGGTTACAGTGAGAGCAGAGCAGGTTATAGGGACACTGTAAATTCAACCAGGGTCCTCCTCTCCCTTGCTGAAATTTCCATAAATTGAGACTGTTTGCTAAGTCCCAGACAAACACTATCTCACTTAATCCTGACAATATTCCTAAGAGGTCAGTAGTTCTATGTAGACCATATGGATGGGGGAATTTTAAGTAACTTCCCAAATTTACAGAGGAAGTATGCTATGGTGGAACCAAAATTACCCACATGGGTAATTTTTAGTTTTTATTGTGCCCCTTCAGCAGAATTTGACATTTAATCTTTCTGGAAGCACTCTCTTCCCTTGGCTGCCGTGATTACACTTTTTCTGGTTTCCTCTGCCTTGCTGGCTTCTGCTTTACAGTTTGTTTTGAACATTACCCAAAAAATTAAGTATCAGAGGTCCTTTGAGCTCTGTTTTAGGCTTCTTGTCTCACCCTACATTCTCTCCCTGGGCAATCTCAGCTATGCTATCAGAATTAATTACTATCTATAGGATGATGATATACAACATTTATATCTTTAAACCTGACCGGTTCTCCCATTTCCTGTTCTTCAGTATTTTCTCACATATTCAGGTGCCTACCTGACATCTCCCTTTGAGTATATCAATGACAGCTCAACTCCATCTGCCCAAACCAAATTGTTATATTATATTATATATTATATTATTATATATAATATATATTATATATATAATTATTTCAGATCCGTGACTATATCTCTAGTCCAAGTTATCCTTATTTCCTTTGTAAAAATTGCCAATTGGTCTATAGTATCAACCCTGTCCTGTTTGTTAAGTTCTCTACATTGCAGCCACAATGTTCTGATCAAAAGACAAATTTCTACCACTGGTAACAAGATTTTCCAAAATGCTGAAAAGTTCTTTGGAAACAAAATTTAGTAAAATCTTCCCATTTTTCCTATAATACATAATTGTATTCCTGAAAATTTTAATATATATTGAAAACATGCAAAGTCTGCTATATATTTATAGATAGATTCTAGACTTAGTAAATATATATAAATATATAAATGTATATAAAACATTATATATAAGAGTGGTATATGTGCATATACAAGCAACTGAATACTTAGGACATTCAATAGCTGTAAAGGATTGAGAACGATCCTTCTTTGTGAGGGATTATGTCATAGGCTGGCATCTCCCCAAAACATACAATGAGAAACAGACACGGGTATAAGGAAGGAAAAAAGAGAATATAGGGTAAGTTAACCTGTGGGATGTTGCTGTGGGTGAATGGGACCCAGCCCACGGGATCGCCTCTGAGAAACCAGGCAGAACACACCTCAGAAGTATCTTCTACCCAAGGACAGGAAGGCTGGGGCATTCATCCATGGATTCCCATGACCCACTGGGGTCTTTAACTACTCCCCACCTCGGGGTTGCCCCTGTTTGTGGCTGAGTAAGCTTCTGTGATGCTGGAGAAAATTCTCAGCCAGAGAAGAAGAGATGGAGATGTCTGAGGTGGAAACTGCCTACTTCAGCTGGGAAGAGGCAGATAATAAATGCATTACAAGATAACTAGGGCTGAATCCACACACTAAATGCCAGTGGTGCCCCCAATTCATTGCGACTTCAAGAAAGGTGCCCCCAAATTTTCAAAATATGTCCTGAGGTAAGTTAGCACCCCCTTGGTTAATAAATATTTGATCAATATTGTACAGCTATTTAATAATAAGTATTAGCTGAATGAGTTAATTAGCATAAACGAGGAATTTTTTTGTCTCTCTAATATCTTCTTTTAAAATTCTAGTATAAAATGTATGTTTTGTGAATGAAGTTAATTTACATTTTATTGAAGCACAGTTTAGAGGAGATTTTTTTTTTAAAGCAAGTAACTGCCTGAATTTAGTGTCCACAGTTCTGCTCCAAGTTTAAGTTACTTAAAAGTTTAAGTTATTATTTAAAATAGCTAATGAAAATAAAACTACATCTTTACCTGGGTTATTAAATGATTTTCTATGTTATACTACCATCACCTCCTATTAGACTGGCCTGTTATTAAAACAAAACATTTATTTTGTGCCAAAAAGCTAATGTTAGAGGCAAAGCAGTGAGTTAAACAGTGGATTTTTTAAAAAATAAGTCAACCAGGTGCTGTAAATACATAAATCCCTATAATCTACTGGGTACATATAACCACACACAGCCGTTCATGATATTAGTGCATTTTAAAAGTTAGCATACACCCAGACACTGACTGATGGGATGCTCATCTGTTCAACCTTCAAAGCATAATAATTAATGGGACTTTCCAGACGGTTCTATCGCTAGGCTTTCACAAAGGGAGAAATGTTTTCCGGCTTCCCTATAAAACATAAGACCCAAAACTTCTCAGTTTCTGCTGCCTGGTAAGAAAAATAGAATTGGTTGGAGCCAATGAGTTTATTTGTTCTTTTAAACCACAGCAGGCATAAATCGACTCTGGTAGCATGTTTCCATGAGGCAAACAAGACCCTCGAGTGTAGGGCTGTGCTTTCTTTAGATGGGTGTTACCTATAACACCTGAACTCTGCGGTGTCCTTAGGCCACCGTCACTGTGGCAGATTTCCAGTTGTGAGTAATCTTCACTTGCTGGAACTTTAAACAGTTACAAATGTGCCACATACGTATGTTTTAATTATGGTAATCACCGTGCCCTGACATTCACTCAAAGAAGGCATTCTATATTCAAAGGCAGCGCTCGAAGTGTCAGAACAGCATGCCCTTACTTAGCTACTTTCTTAATAGCACATTTGCTTCTGTCACAGATTCAGTGTCCTGTGCCCATGTGGTCTGACTAATCTTACTGGTCCTACAATTATTTTGTCACTGTAATGGTTGAAGGGTGATCTATGAAAGGCAGTGGGGTTTTTTCCCCCCTTTTTCTTATTGGTGGTTCTGTCTGGCAGAATCTACAATACTAGTGGTTGATATTCTAATTTTTATGTATACAAATTTCAAGAGGAAAATTGCACACAAAGCACAAGAAAAATAGAACTCACTATAGGGAACATTAGGGATAGCAGCTATACACTTTTTTGTTATACCTACCTACATAAAAAGAAGAGAAAAAGAAAGAGAGAAAGTGGGTAATTAATAGCATTTTAAATGTGATATTTTAATAAATAAGCAACAAAGCTAATATTAATCAACTGTATCTAGAAAATGCTATTTGTACAAAAATATCAACGACTAGTCATGTTACCATGATGCAGAAGAGAATCCTTTTCCTTTTAATTTTTCTTCAAGCTACTAAATAGATTTGTTCCACCTAAAATGTCTACAATTTCCCACATCTTTAGAATAAAATCATTTGTCGATGGAGTAACTTCAGAAGTAATTTTTTTCAGTACAAGAAATCAACCATCAGGGAACATAATAAAATGAATCTGGAAATATGTTAATCCCCTACTTATTCAACTGTACTAGAGATTTAATATTGATATTGCTGGGAGCTGAACAGGAGCCAAACTAATTCCACAGAAGTGCTCTATCTGCATATTAACTACTGAAAATGCACAGAGATACAATCCTATTTATGCTACCCTGCAGCATCTGATGCGATTTAGGTTTGCAATCTCTTCAGCTTTTTAAATGTGTTGCTATGCCCCACTCCCACATACCTGGAGACAAGTGCGCCTTTCAGTCAACTTTCAGGACATTCTCCATCATACATTCTGCAAATGTAAATATTTAGAGACATGAGAATTCATTTTATTTCACTGGCTTATACGTTTCTTTTATTCCTGTGTTTAATGTGGTATCCATTGAATTACAAATTTTCTGGAGAAAATATGTTGTCTCCTTTATTTAGTCAAGTGTAGCTAGATTATCTTTGTGACATACATAGTTACCAGTAGTCTTCTGGAGACTACAAACACAAATTTGAGATTATAGTCTTGACATGACATAAAATTTTAATCAGCAGGAAATAAAAGATAAATTATTTTTCTATTTTCATAACTTCTGAATTTGGTAGTAATGTTCCATAGAAGGTAACTTTGATGTCTATATAATTTCCAGAAATGATCTTAAAAACTCCAACTTCTCTTTGAAAATATTTACATGATTACTTTGTAAATTAAACAGTAAATTTTTAATTTTAAAAATGCCTTTACAAAAAGAGACATAAGAAGATGAATTCAGTGACTCTTGGCTGAGGTTTTAAAGTAAATATGTGGACATATATACACTATCAAACGTAAGGTAGATAGCTAGTGGGAAGCAGCCGCATGGCACAGGGATATCGGCTGGGTGCTTTGTGACCGCCTGGAGGGGTGGGATAAGGAGGGTGGGAGGGAGGGAGACGCAAGAGGGAAGAGATATGGGAACATATGTATATGTATAACTGATTCACTTTGTTATAAAGCAGAAACTAGCACACCATTGTAAAGCAATTATACTCTAATAAAGATGTAAAAAAAAAAAAGTAAACATGAAAAAATACCCCCAGAATGATAAATAATATATTCTAGAAGAAGGAGGTCATGCTAGGGTATTCCCAGCATTATAATGTAGTAAATATATAGAAAGATATATAGCTAGACCAGCTATAGAGAGATAGAGATAGTTTCAATAATACCAACTATGTAAAGAAAAGCTTAATTCAATCTTGGATGAAGGGAATGCCAGGTAAAACATCTAGGGGACACAGCCCAAAGGAACATAATCAAAAACTCTGAGATGGGAAGATTCACAAGATTCATGCATACTGAAAGGAGGAATCCGTTTCAAACAATAGTGAAACTTTGCTGTAAATCATATATTTTACCTGTTCTTATAAAAAAGAATTTGATTTGATAATTAAATACGTACACTGTGTTTAAGCATTGCATTCACCTATTGACTAAGTGAGATTCAACAGTATACTGGAATCTCCTGGAATTAGAAAGAAAGAAAATCTACCTGTGTCTCTATTTTCCATTTTCTCTGGTAGAGGAATTTTGTCACAATACTTCATAGCCACAGCTTCCTCCTTGATCTTTTCTACCTTTTCTGTGCGTGTATGTGTGTTGTTTTTTTTTTCAATTTCCTTCAAAGAATAGCTAATGTAAAGAATTGCTCTTGATTAAGACCAAGGAAAAGGCTAAGCAATCCTTTGTTGTACTTTTTGAACCAATACACTTCTGACTACCCTCTTTCATACTTCAGGCAATGTAGCTGCCAATCAACCCTTTCCTCTTCATCCAAGGAAGAAAACGTCGCAAAGAAAAAGTAGCATCCCCAACGCACATAGCCACATACAGTACTTCTCTTTGTATGTTTATCCTACTACTCCTTGACAAGAGAGCTAAAAGCTGACTTATAGGACTGAATCTAACCCTGAAATAAATGAGGAAGAAGATTCTGGAAATATGAGCATTTCTCTCCTCCTACAATTTCCCAAAGTCACTGCAGCATAGGAAACCTCACTACACACTTTGATGTTTCTTCAAGATAATGGATGTTTAGATTTTCTTCAATATTACAGTCAGAGGGTGTTTCAGTTCTGAAATAATGCTAATTTCTAAGATCAAGTAAAATAATAAGACTATGTGTTAAATTCAAATAATAATAATAAGTGAATACTAGAAAAATTATAGTAAATCAAGACAATCTGAATATCACTGAAGGATGGGGATCCAGAAACTAATCTTTACAGTAGCTGTGCAGTACTTAGAACCTCCTTATAATGAAGAATATAGACAATTTCCTTTGCATATTGTTTTTTCTCTTTTCATTTATTCATCATACAATGCATATGTATCAATATGAGTAGGTTAGAGCTCTTCCAGGATTGTACATCAGTTTGCTATAATTACATTGTAATATAAATGGCTGAAGAGACTTTGTACGAGTCAATCAGTGACCTTGATTTATTTTTCCAGGTCATGGAGATCCATCTTTGAACCTCATCAAAAATTCCAACTTAATAGCAGGTGTCAGCCTTTAATATTCCTCTGTCACAATCAGATCTGTCAGAAAAAAATCCTACAAATAATAAAGCAAATTGGAGAAAATTTTTATTTTTCCATCTTTATTTTATGAATTATTATTGAAAAATAAAATACAGCTCATATGACACAAGGCAAGGAGGAAGAATAAAAATTTTATATATACCCTTTATACTCTGTACTTTCCTTTGGAAGCAGCAGACTGAGAGAGAGTAATTTTTTTTTTTTGGAGGGATTGGAGGATAGTAAGTAAAGCTTCCATATCCCTGGTTACTTTTCTGAGAACAGCACAGCACTTAAAACTGCATCTGTTCAAGAATGCTACAACCCCTCTTAGTGTTAGAGGAAGCCTTTCAAATGTTATTACATTTAAAGCTGGATAGTACATTCAAGTACTGTCACATTAGAGGAATCCTAGCCTGCTGGCCACCCTTTCGATAAAAGCATGTGATCAAATTTAAGCCCAGGTTGGTAGTGTCAACATTCCCATGTCAAAGCAAATTTGGAGCTGATGAAAACAAGCCTGGCTTGCTTATCAATCTGAGATAAATAAATGTTCCAGCTGGGCACACACATTTTAAATAAGAATTTGATAGAGACCCCGCTTTCTAGAAGAAATTCACCCAAGCATTTTTAACTTGTAGTTATCTGGGGCAGCTCTCTGTGATGGGCTGCAGTGAGACAAAGACATGGTGTGGGGCTGCCAGGTTGAGTGGGAGAGGAATCAGTGAACCTAAAATGGCAGCAACATCCATTGAAGCTGGGTAATTGTATTTGCCCATTCAGAAGGGACCTCCTCAGCTCCAGGCACACACCCCTCTGAGACCCCAAAGAGCCAAGCTCATGGAATTGGAATGACCTCTTTTTACCAGATGACTCAAGGGTTATGATGCCTCTTTTACATGTGGGGGGGGGGGGGATAACCAATGGGGAAATTCACTCCCAGTTACTGTTTATCTCTCATTCATTGCCATCCCTCTCCTCCGCACTCTGTTCTAAGGCAGGAGACCAGTGTGCGACATTCGGGATTTCAAGGAAAGCTACACCAACTTCTGCTCAGGACGCTTAGCTAATCTGAAGAAAGTGATGGCAAATTAGAGATTGAATATAGCTAGCAGTGTGCGATGAAATGTTTAACAACCATCTCTCAGGGGTGTGGGAGTCAGGGGAAGCCTGACAATTTCTGTGATATGGCTGATTTCAAACTATCAACATGATGATGTCACTGGGAGCTGAGAAAAGATGCAAGCAGTTGGCTCTCAAGCCGGCTGCCAAGCACCACTGACTATAACTCCAACAATGCAGGAAACCATTCACTTCCATCCCAAAGTTCCTTATTTCTGAACATCAAAACCTGGTTGACTCCGAAAATTTCTATATGAGAAGTAGCAAAAAGAAATTTGTATAAAATAGCATCAATAGAACATGCAATAGCAACAGAGCTTTAAGAGGGCCCTGCTGGCCAAATGTAAGACCATTTTACAATTTTATAAAATTTTGATTTTGTATGGGGTTATAAACCACTGAATAAAATAAAAAGCCATGAGTCCATATTAAAATAAATAAATAATGAGGGAGAAGGGAAAGATCTTCCTTACAGTAGAACACCAACTGATAAATGCACAAGAAATGATGGAATTAGAAAATCACCTCCATCCAATAACCATGGTCATTGAGGAAGAACAAAAAATCTGTGGAAGGAAAGGAATATTTACATTGTCTCAAAATATCTTCTCACATATGACATATTAATGACCACTTTTTAAAGTGAACAAAGGATACCATCCTAAAGGAATGATCAAAAGTTTACATCACCAATAATATAGATAAAAGCAAAACAAACAAATAGACAACAACAAAATCAAGATATGCCCTAGATGTGATGCACTGTGAAGGATACAGTATGACTTCTGTGAAATTCTTGACAAATGCATAAATGGAATCAAATCATGAGGAAAAATCAGACAAAACATCAGACAAAGCCTTCAGTTATTCTACAATATAACTGGCATGTACTCTAAAGTATGTCAAAGAATGAGTGAGAGGAAAAAAAGAAGAGTGAAGAACTATTCCAGATTACATGAGTCTAAAAGAGAGATGATGACTAAACACAATGAGTGATCTTGCACTGGAAAAAAAAGCTAAAAGGACATTATTGGGACAACTAGTGACATTTGAAAATCGACATAAATTGGGTAATTAATGCATCTTTTTTTATGGAAAGGCATGTTATTTTAAATATAGCTGTGTGTACATGTCAATCCCAAACTCCCAATCTATCCCTCTCCCCTTCCCCACCCTTCCCCCTTGGTAACCATAAGTTCATTCTCTAAGTCTGTGAGTCTGTTTCTGTTTTGTAAATAAGGTCATTTGTATCTTTTTTTTTAGACTCCAGCAAATAAGTGATACCATATGATATTTGTCTTTCTCTGTCTGACTTATTTCACCTAGTATGATAATCTCCAGGTCCATCCATGTAGCTGCAAATGGCATTATTTCATTCTTTTTTATTGGCTGAATAATATTCCATTGTCTATATGTACCACATCTTCTTTATCCACTAATCTGTCAATGGACATTTGGGTTGCTTCCATGTCTTGGCTATTGTAACCAGTGCTGCAATGAACAGTGGGGTGCATGTATCTTTTCAAACCATGTTTTTCTCTAGCTATATGCCCAAGAGTGGGACTGCTGGATCACATGGTAGCTCTATTTTTAGTTTTTTAAGGAACCTCCATACTGTTCTCCATAGTGGCTGTAACCAATCTACATTCCCATCAACAGTGCAAGAGGGTTTCCTTTTCTCTACACTCTCTCCAGCTTTTATTGTTTGCAGATTTTTTGATGATGGCCATTCTGACTGGTGTGAGGTGATATCTCATTGTAGTTTTGAACTGCATTTCTCTAATAATTAGCAATGTTGAGCATCTTTTCACGTGCCTCTTGGCTATCTGTATGTCTTCTTTGGAGAAATGTCTGTTTAGGTCTTCTGCCCATTTTCTGATTGGGTTGTTTGTTTTTGATACTGAGGTGTATGAGCTGTTTGTAAATTTTGGAGACTAATCCTTTGTCGGTCACATCATTTGCAAATATTTTCTCCCATTCTATGGGTTGTCTTTTTATTTTGTTTATGGTTTCCTTTGCTGTGCAAAAGCACTTTAAAATCGGTAAATTTCTTTATTTTGATGATTTTGATTGTGGTTATATAAGAGAATGTTCTTATTCTCAGATAACACACACTGAATATTTAAGAATGAGGACATGATATTTTCAACTTGTTCTTTCAACTTGTTCTATATACATACATATGAGAATGGTATCTAGATCTATCTATATATACATATATATATAATTCTCTCATATATGTATGAGAGATACATGAGAAAATTTAGAGAGAGAGCGGAAGGAAGGGAGGGAGGGAGGGAGGGAGGAATAACAAATATAGCAAACAATATTTCATGAATATGGATGAAGAGTAGACTTGAATTCTTTACCCTACTTTTGCAACTTTTCTGTTAGTTGGAAGTTAAAAAATATTTTTCTAAAAAAAAAAAAAATCAGCAATGGACTCATTTATTTATCCATTGAGTATGTCCTATATGTTCACAGCAAGCCAAACACTTTGCTGGGCTTTGGAAGTATAAGGGAACACCTTCACAATACACTGTAGGAAAAATTAAGTATGATTTTATAAATGCAATAATGGAGTGTTGCTAAATAAGAAGATATCATGAGTCACTTGACTCAGTGCAAAGGGTGGTAGTGGAAGGGTGGGCAAGGAAGGTCTTCCAGATGTGCTGATGCTTGGGCTGATTTTTGAAGGATGAGCAGAAGAAATCCAGGTAGACGAGTGGGGAAGACAACCCAGGTAGAGGGAACAGCACAGGCAGAGACATGAAAGTGTGGAACACTTGGCAGAACAGTGAGAGTTAGGGCACAGGGGTAGTCACTATCATATATCATAGGCTTTAAACTCAAACAGAATTTTATTTGAATACCATTTCTTCTATTTATTAGCTATATGTTAATGCTAATTCACTTGCTCTCGCTAGGCCTCAGGTTCTGCCTTTGTGAAGTGGGAAAAGTATTAAGTTGTTACTCACAGCGTTGTTTTCAGGATGAACTAAAACCATGTCTGTAAAGTACATGATGCAAAGTAAACTTTCAAAGCATTTTAGCTGCTTCTGATGTTATTGTGTTTGTGTCAGATTGTTAGAAATAACCAGAGGCAAGAACACATGGTGGGCAGTACAAAAATAAACTCCTGCCTCGGTTATAAACTGCATTTGAGACTACAATAAACAAAGCTAACCAGCACTCTAAAGAAATTACCAATAGTGGTATATGCGTCAATTTGTACATGGGGACACGGGATGCTAAATAAACTGTGGGGATGCTAGTAAACTGTGATGGTTATGAAGAACTGGAGTTTTTGTTTGTTTACTTTGTTTTGTTCTGTTTTCCCTGAACCAACAGAATAGTGCATTTTCTTCCTGCCTTTCACCTTGCAAACCAGAATCACTGGCACTGCTTGACCAGAGCTTGCACAAAGAGGCAGTCATGCAGATGCAGGGAAAAAAAGGAGAAAAAGACAAAATCTAGCGTTGTGTGCGCAGTTATTGGGAAGCAATAAATGTCCCTATCACTCCTCTTCTTGTGAATAAGCTGGTGACCCTGACTCTAAATAAAGCAGCATAACAAATCTTTACTCCAAACTTTAGAGCAACTGTAATAAATGGTGGAGGGAGTAGATCTTTGTGGTTAAGACCTTGGGCTCCAAAGTCAGACTAGATTTAGACGCTGGCTCTGCTGCTTACCAACACATTGACCTTGGCCCATTTATTTTATGCTGTACCCAGATCTCTCATCTGGAAGAAAAAAAAGGAGACAGAAATGAGCAACTACATGTCATTGTGTTCCTGTGAAAAACAAAACGTGTGTAAAGCTCTTACTTAACGTAGAGTGCTGATGACAACGATGATGATGACAACGATGATGGTGGTGGTGGTGAGGGTGAGATAAGCAATGGTGGCAGCAGTTTTCATGTGGCACTAATTTCAGTTTCACTAATTCACTCATTACACAGACATGCATTTTTATTCAGTCTATGTGTTAGACACTAGTAAGTACTAGTAATAGTAAATAGGTAGAATTTTTGCCTCATGAAAGCAAAAGAAAAGGCAAAATAAACCAAGTTCTTCAGTTCAATATAAGAAATATGTATAACTATATGCGAGATATGACAGAAACATACAAGAGAATTGCCTAAATAAGACTGAGCGTTTAGAGAAATCTAACTGGGAGAGGTCAAAATGTAGGAAATCTTTCTAAACTCAAAACTAAAGTTAACTTCTCGAAGAGTAGGAAACTGTAGACAGTATAAAGATACAAACACACGAAATAGTAAAATGAAAACAGCACTACAAAACCGGGAATCAAGAATTAATGGCTGAATGACTGATCCCTAGCAGAGGCATGCTTTAACATGTGGGAAAACAGAAATCCCTCATATTAGCCTCTGAGAAGAAAATCATGGCAGATGTGTTCATCTATCCCAAGGGAAGTCTGGTTTTACTCAATATGGCAATCCCAGATTCCATTTCAAGAACAGCAGCCCATGAAAAAGGTCAGTCTTCGAACATCAGTCTCTTAGACTGTCAGAGCTGAGAGAGCAGCTAGGTCAGCTTCCTAAATGGCAGTCACCACCACAACTGCATTAAAACCATCTGGGGAGTTTTGGAAAATACACATTCCTGGGCACCACACTCAGACATTTTGCAATTGTTGGTCTAGGATAGAACCTAGGAATTTTCTTCTTTGCTTTGACACACTGCCCTGGTCATCATCTTCACCATGTTATTCTGATGATACTAAGTCTGTAAACCTCTCAGTAGTCACCCCTCCTTCTGTGAGCTCAAAGAGGAGAAACTTATATCTTTAAAACCTTAAAATCAATAAATGGCAAAAGTAGAACCAGAACCCAGATCTTCTTACTCCCCAAACAGAACTTTTCCTACTGGATTTAGGGAATTACATAAGGCAGTACTACCTTTTCCACTGGCTTTTTCATGATGCCAATCAGAGAAACCATTAGAATCATCCTTTTGGATTACAGCAGAGCTTCAGATCAGGAATCACAACATAGCAGGCCGTGGGCAGCTTCTGGCTGCCAAGCCGTTTCACATATACTACACATAATTTTTTAACTGATTTGTAATGCTTTGACACTGCACACGCCCTCTCCAATTGTCTAAAAGATGCTCCACAATTATTCTATGCCCAGATGTTTCCTTTATAGAAAAATTTGGTCCAACCTCTTGAAAGCATTTGAGTTATGATCTAGATGCAAAAGAGCCATTAAAAGGCAAAAAGCTTTCCCAGAGGGTAACTCACTAGCACCTTCTGAACACATTAACACAGATTATTTAATCAAATTACCTAAGAATTTCTTGATTTAAAAAAGAAAACAAAGCTGCCAGAACAAAGCCAACACATAAATCCCAGGGTACCTTTCACAGCCAGACCACCTTTCTCCACTTTCCACTCTTCAGCCTTCTTTGTACCAGATACCTCTTTCTCTCTAGGCAGAGCTGATTAATTCAGGGCGGGACACCTAATCCAGGGGCTGCATCTGGTCCATCGGATTCTCTCTCTTAGAAAACTGTAATTGGTACAATCTGATCAATTAAATTCAGGTACTAGACTTGTAAAGTGAGTAGAGACCTCTTTGATGAGCAAGTGAAGATGAGACTGTCTCTGCAAATAAGCAGGCTATATTCTCTAAACATAAAGAGGAAAAGACCTGGGCTTCCCTGGTGGTGCACTGGTTGAGAGTCCGCCTGCCGATGCAGGGGACGCGGGTTCGTGCCCCAGTCCGGGAAGATCCCACATGCCGCGGAGCGGCTGGGCCCGTGAGCCATGGCCGCTGAGCCTGTGCGTCCGGAGCCTGTGTTCCGCAACGGGAGAGGCCACAACAGTGAGAGGCCCGCGTACCGAAAAAAAAAAAAAAAAAAAGAGGAAAAGATCCATGGAGAGAAGAGATGTACACACATACAGCCCCAGAGAAAAACAGATGGAGAGGATAATTGCCTTTATTATAGAGAACTCCCAGGTCCTGTTTCCAACTCCACATAAGGCATGGCTACAATTTCTGTTCTTGGCTTTGGACAGATGGCCATTCTCATCTGCTTAGATTAGTTGTACACATTGGGTTTAAGTTTCTTGCAACCAAACAATCCCTGGAAAACACAGCCACCTAGGGATAAACTTCAATCATAGAAGACAGTTAGGTTAGTGCAGAGAGGTCGAGTTTGGAGCTCAGTCCAGAGTGTGCATATCCATAGATAGCGGGGTCACTAGGAGTGCTTGGAAGCAATGGATTTGTGGGAGCCAGGAGGAGTGAATTGGGAAAATCAAAAGGAAAGATTCATTCTCGTGAAAAGAAAATTCGGACAGAGGAAGGTGCAGGTTATGAAAGTGATGATAGCAATGACAAATTTTACCTACTTCATAGTTTTAACACGTTATCCCTGAGCCTATGAAACACTTTTTCTTTTGGATTCAAAAAATGTGGATCATTCATGTCTGCCAAAAGAATGAAATACCTTTTCAAGGCCATCAAGAGATGCAAGATTGGGGGTATCTCATCCACTAAATTATTTAACAGTCTCCCTAACTGAAATAGACCATTGCAAAGACAGTGTTTACTTATTTAGTTGTTTCTAAAACATTACCAAAAGGTAGTTTTATTTTTGACATTTTAGCTATGACGAACTTCGAAGTATGATCTGAAGTATAAACAAGCTTATGTGGAAGCCACTGAAGTCCTGTGTGTGACTCAACCATGCTGCAACCACTTTAGAGACCACACGGCGCTCAGTAGGCACTGTAAGATCAGACTGCATTCCTTTTGGCTCTTTTTAGCTCAAACACTCGCTAACAGATTCCTAAGCTGCAGAAGTCAATTCAGATACTCCAAGAGTGAGTATGTGGGTTCTGTAACTCTGACCCTAAGAAAAGACCCAGTTATTCATGTTCTTACTACAGATCTCCCACCCTTGTCTCACACCACAACAAAGGTCTTTGTTCCCCTGCATCTGCTTTCAAGTTTAGTCTTCTTTCTTAAATGCAGGAGAGAGGCAGTAATGAAGAAGAGACAAGATTCCTTCAAGCTCATGCTTAGCTTCCTTAGCCCCAAATGAGAATATTCTAACTCTGATCCTTGTGGTACAGAATGAAGAATGACTTGCAATCTGCTATTTGGACTTTTTTATTATTTGGCTATGATCAATTGATAAGTTCATTAGTAAAATTAATAATCTTGGATAAGGAAATTTTTAGTGCTAGCCACAGAAAGTCATTCATTTACCTTTTTATTCTTCTGATATTAAATTTTGCTATAATTATGAATACAAAATTATGTTTAGATCTGAAACTATTATTTTATTATAGAAATCAAGAAGATAAATGTAGTTCTAACATGTTAAAGTCCTTTCAAAATCTGAATGCAAAATCCAGAGGAACTCACTATCACCACTGTAATGCTTACTGAAAATGAATGCTTAACCGTTGTTTCCTTAGATTGAAGGTACATTCAGTAGTGGCATAGAAATGAGCAGAAGGCAGCTTATGGTAGTTTTAATAAACAATAGTGAATTTTATTATTCCAAGGTATAATTTAAGAGTGGCAAAAAAATCTGCCTGTGCTTCTGTGGTGGCAATGAATGCACCAGTATGTTGATTTTAATCTAGTGAAGTGAAAATGCCTTATAACAAAATTGTATAGTATTTGCACACACAAAAATTGCTATCTGAAAATATTTGTAAAAACCTATGTTATGCCTGAATCTAAGTTGAATGCATCATTTAGTACTTATTTTCAGAACAAATAGTCTGGAAAAATTTCATGCACAATTGATGATAATTTGAGTGTGCAATCCACGGCTGGAGCTCATTAACATATACATTCTGTCTAAGCTCTGTGTGTAAATTTAAATTGTAGTTTTCCAAAAATGGCTCATAACAACTCCAAAACATCAAAACCAGCCATTCTCAGCACCAGTGGTGGAGCCTGAAAACCTCCACATGATAAGCAAATATTTTGGAAGATAATTCCTAACTCTGGGAAAAAGATCATAACAATACAGAATATATTTACATTCAGATTATGTTGAATACAAAGTAAAAAAAAAAAAAGGAAAAGAAAACTGCAATAAAGAAACAGAAATTTCACACGGGAGTAACAAGGGGGAAAAATGTGTATGTGTGTATAAAATTCCTGGTGACAAATCCCAAAATATTTGTTTCTATTTTCTCTTTCAGATAGTAATTTTTTTAACTTCAAAGTGGATTTTTAAAATTGGTTTATATATCATCACATTAGCAAAAACTTTTTAAAACAAATAACATTAAACTATTATTTTTCTAAGGAAAATTTTATATATGTGTATGAACTAGAAATCCCCAAATTTCTTTTTTAAATCTTATTTTAATGGGTATAAGTGTAAATGTTGTTCTTGGGAAGACAAAACAGGCTTAACTATGATTTACACACGTTTGACTGCCATATCTAACAGATGATTAATTCTTTCAAGTTGATCATGGTGTTGTACAAACATTCATTTGTCTTAACTGAGTTGTAGTTCTATCAATTATTATAAAAGTAGTAAAATATATTATTTGAAATAAGCAGAATATTTTAAACAAATATGCTTTCCAAAATTTAACCAAACTCTAAAGCATTGTTTTACTATATGTAGTATTATATCATAAAATACTTTAAAATGGTCATATTTTCTATATGAATTTTACACTTCTTCATCGAAATGTATAACACTGGGTATTTTTTGTAATTTCAGTATTTTCCATAATTTAAAAAAAATTGATGATTCATGATTATTTTATGTTGGACACAAAAGTGAACATATCTTAATAAATCCCCCATAAGCAAATAACTGATAAACCAATGAAACTTCTAGAGGAAAATATTGTCTATAAACCAGGACTATATATTTAATGGTACAGTTTTGCAAGAGTATGCTTTTCAGCACTGATGCATTACATAAGAGGAGTTGACAAGGTTAGAATTTGTGTTGCTAATGGAAATTATTTTTTCAAGAATTAACCTTTAGGCGATAAAGAATGACAGATATTCAAATATTCTCAAATGAGTATTTAAATCGAACATTTCTATTCATTCCTGCCCCCCAACAGAACTTCCATTCTGGATTCCAGCATGTCATACACACAATTGAATTCTTAACAGCTGCCATTCAAAAGAACTGCAGAGGACCATTTGAAAGTAATATTTTGCTCTGTGTGACATCTCATTTTTTCCCCTCAGAAATCATAATTTTTTTACACACCTCATAGTCTTCCTAACAGGAAACCAGCTCTGCCTGTCATTTTGACTGGGAGGAACCTTGTTTTCCAGGTCACTTGCTTGAATCCTGGAGACAAGATATTCATGAGGGACCTGGATGGGGCATTTACATCTCCGAGCAGAGTTTTCCTCTCCATTTGCCAGCATGCCAGGTCAGCGAGCTGCTCTGTCAAGAGGGAAGATAATGGCTGCTGCAGTGCCCCCTGCTTATTACACACTCAGTGCTTCTGACCTTCTTGGGAGACCCCCCCACCAAGCATTCTGACGCAGGGCATTTCCCTACTTTTTAAGACCCTGTCACCCAGATCCTCCTGTTTGAAATACAACATTTTTCATAACTTTGGAAGAGGCAACTTCTAAATGTCAGATTTCATAATTTTTCCCTCCACTAAAAATTTCTTGACTGTGCAGAAGAAAAACAAAAATTGCTTGTTTTTTAAAATGTAAATTTTATTTAAAAAACACCCCAAATCAATGCATCCAATTCAGTAAAAAATAAAGTAAAATAAAATCATCAGTACAATTGAAAATAAAAAACCTCATATTTTGTCAATCTTTATTTACAACTTGAGCTAATCCTCCTTAAAACAAATATCCTGTATTTTAGACATAAAAATAGCAAAACTTTAGTTTTGAAGAAGTTAAATTATAGATTTTTAGTAGGTAGTAATGCTGTTTTAGGACCTGGCAAAATTAGAAGTGACTCCTCTTCCTGTGCTTATGCCTTAATTTGATTGTTTTCTTGGCAATAAAATGGATGTTTTGAGACGTGAAGAATAAGCGAGGGTTAACTGCGTCCTCATTTTCTATCCCAGACATTCCGATGTTACCTGAAACAACTCTACTCTCTACCTGATTTTTCTTTTATTTCTTTGAACAATGAAGCAGTCTAGCACCCCTCTGATCATCTGTATGAGTAGCTAGTAAAGGATTTACCTGTAAGTGGAAACAAAGCTGGATGACCACCTCAATATGGGGAGGGGAGTACCACTTGCTTTGGATCAGAGGTGGTTTCCAATCAACAGCTTTCTTACCTCGTGTATGATACATTCAATGGTGACAACAATAAACAAGCATAATTTCTGGGCAAGGGGGACTCTCACAAGAAATTTTTGAAATTCCATATCCCCTCTCCTTATTTCAGCTACAGTGTATGTTGATAAAAAAAAAGCACACGTGTTCCAATACAACTTGTAAAAACCATACAGATTGAATATTTTTTCTCTAAAAGGGGAAATATAATCTACTGATGCTGGAGGAGCACCCCAAAAATTTCCCCTAATGTGTTTTGTAGATTTCTTAATTTAAAATTTTTAAACTGAATCTTCATGATGTGCAAGAATGTTCTGACAGCTATATAGGGTAACAACAAAAAGTACCAAGTCATTACATTGCATGAGCTTACATTTTGTTAGGTGTACCGGTGTGGTAAATATTGAGGACCGCTTTGATGGATGTAGAGATTAAAAAGAATGTATCTACTTTTTTTAGGAAGAGAAAGTTCTGAAACTCCAGCTGTATGCCAGTTGCCATGGGACATCTTCCATTGAGATCTGGTATGTACTACTAGCACACAGTGGTTGGCTCTGCAGATGACAAAACACAACAGAACAATACAGATGAGACCAACTAGCAGCCATCACCCACACTGAGGGACCAACTTCCAGGAGAGGTTCAGACTTTACTAGAGGTTTACCAACATTTTAGTCTCAGAACCCCTTTTACTTTTTTTTTTTTTTTTTTTTTTTGCGGTATGCGGGCCTCTCACTGCTGTGGCCTCTCCCGTTGCGGAGCACAGGCTCCGGACGCGCAGGCTCAGCGGCCATGGCTCACGGGCCCAGCCACTCCGCGGCATGTGGGATCTTCCCGGACCAGGACCAGGCACGAACCCGCGTCCCCTGCATCAGCAGGCAGACTCTCAACCACTGCGCCACCAGGGAAGCCCCCCTTTTACTTTTAAAATATGTTTAACACCCCAAAGAGCCTTGGTTAATATGGATTATATCTACTGATAGTAAATGCATTAGAAATTAAAGCAGAATATCTTAATATTTATTTATTACTTTAAAAGTAATGGTAGGGCTTCCCTGGTGGCACAGTGGTTGAGGGTCCACCTGCCAATGCAGGGGACACAGGTTCGTGCCCCGGTCCGGGAAGATTCCACATGCCGCGGGGCGGCTGGGCCCGTGAGCCATGGCCGCTGAGCCTGTGCGTCCGGAGCCTGTGCTCCGCAACGGGAGAGGCCACAACAGTGAGAGGCCCGCGTACCGCAAAAAAAAAAAAAAAAAAGTAATAGCAGTAAACCTACATGTTAATATAAATAACATGTTATTTATGAAAAATAACTATTTTCCCAAACAAAAGAATTAGTGAGAAGAATGGCATTTTTTTAAGAATCATTTTAATGCCTGGGTTAATAGAAGACAGCTAGATTCTCTTATCTGCTTTAGCACTTGGTCTGATTCAATGTGTTGACTTTTTTGAACTATATGAAGGAAATCTGGTCTCACACAGATATGTAGTTGGAAAAGTGAGGAGTATATTAATAGCCATTTCAGATAATTCTGTACATTTTTCATTGACACTATTCCAAAACTCAACTTGTGGTAACTTCTTAATGGTTAATTTCAGTGTGGACTCTGAACACAGAAAAACTTTTTATACATTATATTAAAGTCACTAGTCTATTTTATTTTTACTTTGAATTAATCTTTTAACCATACATAATATTGTAACATCATAAACTGGTCTTTGGAAAATATTAGTCCACTGACTTATATAGATGTTACAAATATTGACACATTTAATTATATAATACCAAAAAATTCCATTCATAAATATCACTGCAGATCACATTAGAAAAGTCTTTAAGTGTTGAGAAGGCATCAAATCCAAGGTGGGGATACAAGTTTTAAATTCAAAATTTTGCTTGAAAGCTCAAATTTTATCATTGGCAACAAATACTCTCAGTTTTTTCCCCTGAATTGACAGGCTCACTTTGTTAGTTTTTGAGAAAATATCTGTCAAGTGCCTAAGTCTGCATAACCATAGTTTGTCAGTTGCTCTTTAAAGTATAAATGGTACTCCCTGAAAGAAAGTGGCTAATTTGGCTTGTAACTTGAGCGATCACATAAATTCTTTTCACAAAAGAACTGTCATAATGTATGTAGCGGAAGTACTTTCCATGAATTTCTCAGTTTGTCACATAGAATATTTAAAAGTCTTAAGGATAAGGATTTAATAACATTATTAATTTTTATCCCTTCATCCAGCATATTTTTTTCCTGAAATACCTATTTTTATTTTTTTTAATTTTTGTTTTTAACATCTTTATTGGAGTATAATTGCTTTACATTGTTGTGTTAGCTGACGCAAGAGGGAGGGGATATGGAGATATATGTATACGTATAGCTGATTCACTTTGTTATACAGCATCCAGGATACTCTTTAAGTGAAACTGGCCATACAGTTTGTCATCACTGCCTTGATTTATACTATGGTACCAGCAGTTTCACCCACAATTTCTTTTGTATCATCAGGGCAAATGTCAACACAGTGAAAAAGGCAAAGGATATCTAGTGTTATTGGGAAAACAGTTTTGACCTCCAGAACACAGTGAAAGGGTCTCAAGTAGGAGTCCGCAAATAGCACTTAGAGAACTGCAAATTTTACAAATTCACTTGCTTCCCTCAGCCAATTCTAAGCAGTTCAGAAAAGCCAATGAGCACATGTACTCATTGGGGGATAACAATAGGAACTAACATTTATTAACCAGGTACTATATTTAAGTGCTTAACAGAGATTATCCCATTGAATTTTCACAACACAGAGATAGGCATTTACATTATCCTCACTTTACAGATGAGAAAATGAAAACACAAAACAGTTAAGTAAATTTCCCAGGGTTGCATAGCTAGTAAGTCTTGAAACCAGGATCTGAACCCAAAGTTCAAGTCTCAGCCTATGTTTTCAAATACCACAGTACACTGACACTAAAGGGTAAATGTACTTTGAAAACTTAATACATATATTTGAAATATTTGAAATTTATTTTGAATATTAAGATATCAGAGAATCATTAAATATTTGCTAACAGTTATAGGCATTTTAAATAAAGTGTTCATGGCATTCCAATTTCTGAGTGCTTACAAGAAGAAGGCTTCGATGTAAGATCAGAAAACTCATAAAGTTATTTTATGCATATTTCTTATCCTAACCATTTTTTCAGCTTTTCTTGGAAGTTTGAAATGCAGTTTTGTTTGTAGCTCAAGTTTATCTTGTTACATATCAGTAGAGGAGTTTTGAAACTGTTTTTGAATCTCAGAATAATTTCAAATTATTTCCATTTTTATATGTTAAAATCTACTTAGATTTTTCAAGAATCAGATGTAAATTCTATATAAAAACAACATATATATGGGCTTCCCTGGTGGCGCAGTGGTTGAGAGTCCGCCTGCTGATGCAGGGGACACAGGTTCGTGCCCCGGTCCGGGAAGATCCCACATTCCACGGAGCGGCTGGGCCCGTGAGCCATGGCCGCTGAGCCTGTGCGTCCGGAGCCTGTGCTCCGAAATGGGAGAGGCCACAACAGTGAGAGGCCCGCATATCGCAAAAAAAAAAAAAAAACCCAACATATATGGACACATACACACATCACAATTAGTACTCTTTCATTCATCTGGTAAATATTTGAGCATGAACAATTGTTATGGACTGAATTCTGTCTCACCAAAACTCATATGTTTAATTCATACCCCAAATATGACTGTATTTGGAGATAGGGTCTTTAAGAAGGTAATTAAGATTAAATGAAGTCCTAAGGATCAGGCCCTAATTTGATAGGGCTGGTGTCCTTATAAGAAGAGGAAGAGATACTAGAGCTCCCTATTTCTCTACACACATACACACACACACACACACACACACACACACACACACACACATACAGGGAAGGTCGTGTGAGGACATAATGAGTAGGTGGCCATCTGCAAGCCAGGAGGAGAAACTTCACCAGAGCCAATCCTGACAACACCTTGATCTTAGACTTCCAGACTTCAGAACTGTGAAAAAATAAATTTGTTATATATCATATGACATATATTAATTTCCATATATCATATGACATATATTAATTTCCAGATCGAGTCAGTGGTGACATTAATACAATACACGATGAAGAAGAAAAAAGAAAAGCAAATTCCCTCTCCCCCTCTCTCTCTCACACATGCATACACACATAAACACACACTCACACACCATGCCACCCCACTTAAAAAATAATCCTTTGGTCAACATTGTTTTTCCAGGGTCAAGACTTTAAGTTAAGCATAATTTAAAAAGTAAATTAAAAGGTATAGCCCAAGTTTTCTGATCTATGAAAGATCAGAGCTAGTACTCAATCCAAGTACTAGTGTAGTGAAATCAACAGAGGATTTTGAATTGAGCACTGGATATGGATGCAAATTTCAAACCCTGAGCACATCACATACCTTTTCACTCTCTGATGTTTCAGTATATTCAGGAATAAGAATAATATCTTTCTCACTGGGCTATTGTGATAATTAAATGAGAAAAGAAATATAAAAGCATACCTAGCTTTTCTGACAACCTGTCAAACTCAACCTGAAGAAAAATTAGAAAGCTAGCATGATGTTCGCTGCTCCCTTTCAGCACATTCCTATCCTCCCAGAGGCCCACTGCCCAAGCGTAGCCTCTGCCTTTGTGTCTCTGAGCTGAGATGCTCTAGATAATTGCTCTGAAGTCCTGAGTTCAGTCACCATAAAGCTTCTAGCATTTTATATTTCCAGATAGAAGATTACTGTCTAGTTATGTAATTACCCCCTCAGCCTTAGGTCTGGCTTTCTCTTCCTTTTGAAGTGTAGAACAAATAATCTGATAAATTCATTTTTACAAATATCAGAAGATGAGAAATTTTCACACTGAACCCAAAACAGTTTTGACTGGGACACACACAGGCACATGTAGCTAACCATTTTTTGTTACCTCATATTTAATTTTAAAGAGTAAGTGTCCTGATTACTCTGTAGTGTGTTTTCTAATTAAAGCTTTTTCTACTTCATCTAGGATTAGCTATTGAATTTAGTAACATAAATATTTGTTCATTTAAAAGTATTTTTCAGTACATCAGTTTAAATATTAAATAGTTGTACATTTTATATCCTGTAGGTAAATCTAAGTAATTAATAATATGAAAGCTTGAGGGATACCAAAACTATTTGCACAGTTTCGCCAAGAGTTTCATGAGTAATAATGCTTAGTAAAAACCATGGTACTACTTCAAAAAACCTCCTGGAAAGCTCTTGTCTGTTCAACGCCCCTAAAGCTTTATGTTAAAACTACAGGATGGCTGCTCTGACAACCCTTTTCCTAGTCCCCGACTTCAAGTCTAAATAGAAGTCCCAGGGAGTTCTTCTGTACTTTCCGTCATCGGATCTTTTGAGCATAAAGAATTATTTCCTCAGTAGGTTCGCTGTGAGGGAGGGAGATTATATTCTTGAGCCTCTTCAGGTGAAGTTTCCAATTCAACATAGTTATCAACATGCTGCTGAACAAATGTGTTTCAAACCCTAACTACAAGAACATTCTCTTTGTTCCTGTATATAATTTAGTTTCCACTTCCACTGGGCTTCTGAGGGAATGATACTGCAAGTGGTAGAAAGAGAACTAGACTCGAAGGAGACTTTGGATCTAGGTCTCTAATTAGTCCTGTGGACTTGGGCAGTTAGACCACTTGATACTCTGCTTCCCTCCTCAACCCTCAAGTCAAGAAAAAATGCCTACCCTGTCTATCTCTCAGGTTGCTGTAGGTTCCAAATATTGTGGACACATGTAATGAATTCTACGCAATATAATCATGAAAGAAAGTATTGTCATCTTCTTCATTACATATATTATGACTAATTTACAAACATATATGAATCAGAAACTGATAGGAACTCTGATATTAAAGGATTAAGTACAACCCTGATGACATCTAAAACCCTGACAGTAAAATCAGTAAAGCTTCCTATCTCTCATGTTATGAAAGTTTTGTCTTGGGAATGAAATAAAATCAATGAAAAAAAAGTTGATTTTTTTATGTCATACAGACTTCTTTCAAGATTAATGTGATTTCATTTAACCACTAAATAACATACAAAACCAGTCTTTTAAAGTTGTATTTCCTCATGTTGTCTTTTTCTAAACTCTTTACTGACTAGGAAGAAAATCTTAGGAATTACTTGAATGACAACTGGCATAAGTTTATTTCCTAGTATATTCTGTCCACTCTTTCACATGAATTTGCACCTTTCTGATTCTTTCAAAATGATAGTCCCATAACCATTAGAAGACAATTCTCTATGGTTTTCTCCTTCAGCTACTTACGTTACAAGTAGAGATACTAACTGCCTTTGTTATGAACGATATTCCAAGCATATTTTTATAAAAAACAGTCTTGAAAATAAAGATAGTACTCCTTTCTGGGGAAAAGGGCAGGTTTGTTTCAGCCCTGTATACTAAAGATAATATCTCCCTCTAGGGCAAAGGTCAACTAGGCTTACTGCTTATTATAAAAGAGTTGGGTTCTCTAAGCTCAGAATTCCCCCCCATCACACAGCCCACTACATGTGCAGATATCATCTATCCCTCTCTGCAATGCCCTACTGCAACTGCGGCTCAGAAAACTAGTGCAAATGCTGATATTCTGGGTACTGCTGTTGCCATTGAGTAGTAAAGTTCTTTGACTCTGATCCAGGAGTCTCATTCCTTCTATCACCACCCATGAAACTGTGGCGGGCTAACTTGTTAGTGTACAAATAGGGTAGAATTTTAGATTTGTCACAATTCTTGAAAATAAAAATGCCTGATAGAAGGATAATATAAATGCTCTTTCTCAATATTTTCTATCACTGAATTCCATTGGTGAGTTACCAGAAAAAAAACTTATTAAATCTAAGACATTCCCATACTCAGTGACCAAGAAGGTACTATCATAGTAAACTTTCACCAGAGTCCAGCTAATAAAGCCTGGCATATTTAGCTAAGCAACTGAAATTTCCCAAATTGATATCCAGGGTTCAGTTAGGTCATAGGGCTGCCTGGTTTCTCCTAAGTATGTTTATTCTTCTGACACTATTGTACAAGAGTTGTCAATCATTTTATTTCTGTCCATACTTTTTAGTGAAACGTGTTCACATAGGCTCAGAAGGAGCATCTATCTAGCAAAAAACTCTGCCCTACAGGCCACAGTCATTTGGGCTGGGGTAAACAACTAAAAAGAGCCTAGCCAACCCTACTGTCCAGCCAACGATCTTGGAAACAAGACCCAGGAAGCGCTATTTTTATTGTTGTGAGGTTGTGTTGAAAGGTCTTATTGACCGGAAGACTGAGAATACCATTTGAAGGTTGTCATGGTGAGATATACACACACAAAATAGCAAGAATTCAGTTTTTGGACAGATGAAAATGAAGCAGACACATAAGTCTTGACAAGAGACATGTAAAGCCCAAAAGAGAGACACAGAAGCCAAGAGAGAAAATGCCTACTATCATTCCATTTCCCATGGACTCCGGCTCTGCTTCTTACTTTGATGCCCATAACATCCTTCTGCATTCTGACAAGAAATTTCCTTTACTCAAGGGACAAAAGAACTCCTGGTTAACTGTGTTAATTTTATTCATTTATTAATGTTTCCATTATTTTTACTTTGGCACAAATATTTTATTTAGTGGCTTTCTTATAATTAAAATAAAGTAAGTCCAGTTCTGAGATTGTCCACAACATGTCCTTACATAATGGAAGAGTATGGTAAGTTGATAGAATACAATGCTCACATAACAGCTCTTATAACCTAATCCTGAATATCACAAACATGGAAATTTCACAATGATGGGAAAAAGCAAAGACCAGAGAATTGGACAAGACTTGACTTGGAAAAATATTAGCTGTGTTTGCATTGGCTAATAATGTAAATTTTCTGAGTCTCAATTTTTTCACCTGTACAAATAAAATATTAATGCTTACCTTACAGACATCAATTTTTGTAATAAGGACTAAAAATTATTGATGTGGTAATGATGTCACAACTCTCCAGCCATCTCCATTTCTCCCCATTCTTCCCCATCCCTCCAAACCCCTCCCCTCATTGTCTACTAGACTAGACTAGTACTGACGTTAATAGCCTGGTTTTCCCTTCTTGAACCTGGTCTGCCTTACGACCTCAGGGTGAATCTGTCTTCGTAGGACTGTAACAGGGAAGAGCCAAAACTGACTTACACATTGGATCTGTTTCTTTTACTTTAACCTTTGCTCTCCGCTGCTTCTATTCACTAAAACGATACTGTCTGTATGTAATGGCCTGCCTCGGGGAACCCTGCCCCTCTGCCTGAATGTTAAACCAAAGTGCTTTTGTTCAGGGAAGCATCCTGACCCCATCCACCTGTGGACGGCTGCAAGAAAGAAGAAATTAACACATCCCCCTCCTGAGGCTGGCCATTCCAGGGGACATTTGCAAAACTTATGGCCTCTTTACTTTACTTCCTCATCTCCTCCCCCTCTCTGTTCTATAAAAGAAACTGGCATCCAAATCCCGATAATATGGTTTTTTGGAGACATTAGTCTGCCATCTTCTCAGTCTGCCAGCTTTCCGAATAAGTCATGTTCTTCGCCTCAACACCTCAACTCCCAATTTACTGGCCTGTTGTGCAGCGAGCAGAGCGAGCTTGGACTCGGTAACAGGACTAGATACTAGACTTTGATGATGAAGACTTATTGAATGGACAAAGGCGGCCAGAACCCAGGAGGCAGAAGATGGGAGAAATAATTATGCAAAAATAAATAGTGACAATCTAAGTAAAGAGGGAGAGATAAAACAAGAGGAGGGAGAAAGGGTAAAGGCATTGTATTCCTGGGGAGTTGTAGCAAATTGATCTCCGGAGAACGTGGAAGAAGTGCGAAAAAATGGAGAGAGGAGAATAGAAAATGGGAAGGCATTACTAGAATTTACCATCCGGGTCCTCAAGATGTGTAATTAAAAAATGAAACTGCCTCTTTCATTTGGAGATAGTGGCAGGAGAAGGTGGCTGCTGAAATGTGGTTCTTTGATTCCAACATTATCCTAAGTTTGAATCATATAGATCCACAGCAACAGTATTTATATATAATTTACACACAATCTATTACACCATGCTGTCAATAAAGAGTGTTATCTTTATTTTTCCTGCTATTCCAGATTCAGTATGAGTAAGAAGAATATAAAATATAAAAGAACTAAGTTCCACTGTCAAAGGCAACACATATTTTTGCATTTCGCTCACTCCTTCTAAGAACAGTGGTGCAATACCACTGAAACCTCTTGTTGTCAAATCAAAATGACTTTAATGTCTGTATAATGCAGACCTCCTACTTACCCAACAGTTCCTTCCTTTGAGTGCTGTGAAGAAGAAGCTAAATTAGGCATTCAGTGAGAGTTACACTAAGTCTTTACAGATAGAGCATAACTTAAACAACTACTAGGTAGCATGTACTGTATTAGGCACATTGTATTTCATCCCATGTATTTCTCAGAACACATGAGCTGGGAAATACTAGTCTTATGATCATCTCCACTTTACGATGGAGAAGATGAAACTTAGAAAAGTTAAATAGTAATCAGAGTAGAGGCTACTTAATTGTGATTCAGGATAAAACTCAAATTTACAGCAAGGATCTGTAGAGCAAACCAATACTGGGCTAGAAGCCAGGGCATATTCAAACAGATTAAGTCCAGTAGAAGTGGAGGATTAAATGAAAAGCAGGAGACAGAATGAAGAAGTTCTGTATTCCCCCAGGCTTACCAGATCTGATTACTCCAGATGCCTACTGGCTGGTATAACTGGAGATCCCAATATTTGTCTAGGATGGCTCAGTTTAGTCAAGAACCGGGCAGAATGAACCTGAAGTTTGACAATGTTAGTGTCAGCAGGTTGCTGGGTCCTGAGCAACCAAAGATGGACACTAGAACTTTATTTTCATCTGAACACCATGTCTTTTAAAGATGTTTTAACAGCAGAGTTTATCTCCCATGACTAAACATTTTAAATATTTATGTCCTTAGAAGTTTGGTTCTTAATAATGTTCGTTGATCTTCCAGGCATTATTGAAGATTGTATACTTCATTCTCGTGATGAAATAGTCAAGACTAAGTACAATGTTTCAGTGTGGTTTTACATTTCCTGTCTTCCTGTCACAGATAAACTTGCATGTCTGGCAGCAATGTCAATATCATCTCATAGACAGGCATTAAACACAGGGGAGATGGTGAGCCATCACTTAGATTAAATTCCACAGGCTTTTCCCCCCCATTATAAATCTAAGCCATCTAACCTTAACAGCAGGTGCACCCTCTTTCAAGAGATACAGGATTTGGTGGATAGACTAGCCCTGCGTGATATGTACAGACTCTATTTTATGGCATCCCTTTACATAGCAAGGGCTGACTACAAATTACTTGGTATGGCCAAAAGTAGGAGAAAACACTCATCAAGCAGAAAGGAAAGTTTGCTTGTAGAAATTAAGCAGCTCTTGAATAAACAAGCAGTAATTGCTATAGTAACTTTGCAAATCACAGAAACAATAGGACTACAATTTTTTTTAATATTTGAGAATGTCAGTTCATTGCTTCCTGTTTACTTGCAATTATTTGAAAATAACCTGGATAACTTTATAATCAAGGTATTTCCTCTTGGCTCCCTGGTATACATCAGACTGCCTGAGGAGAGGATTGACATCCTAAGGTGTCCAAAGCATAATCAGTCTTAAGAGCTGCTAATGTTAAAATCCTGACTAATGTTAATCAAAAAGTTAAAAAAAAAATAAACCTTAGCTTGTTAAACACATACACTCACACACAGACACAGTTACACTCACACTAAGATCACATTATTTTTTAAAACACAGCTGGTAAGTGATGCTGCCTAATTTAAAATTATTTTGGCCCATGTCCATGTTGCAAAACTGCATTTGTGTGTGTGCCTATGTCTGTGCATATGTGTTTGTTACAATTAGTAGTCGATATAGGCTGTTTGAAATTTTCTGAGTAATGTCCAGTTTTCTAATACTGTTTAGTTGGCAAAAGTCAAAACATCAGAGGAACACATATACTGTTTAGGTAAGGACAGTTTAGTTAATGAAAAAATAAATAAATAAAACTTTCTTCACATTTATTATGTGCCAGAATTGATTGGGATGATTTATTTTATGACTACAATCTCTGGAAATGTGTATAATTCTGCTGAATATTATATTAGTTATATACTTTATGTGTCTAGGTATTGGTGTGTTTAAGCACATATTCTGTTATTAGGGAGATATTATATTCAATTGGATCAAAGTAGACAGACCTAACTTGCCTAAATGATACTCCAGAGAAGGACTAAACCTGTATCCTGCTAGTGTAACTCTTCTGTGGGCTCTGCGCACATTCGTCTTCAGCTATGCTCTGACACAACTAACCAGGGCATCCCTCTGCCATATTCTGCACTGCCCTTTTCACTTGCCCCTGCCCCAGAAAATATCTTAAGCATATTTGTATCCCATTACCTTTCATTTTGCTCAATACATAGTTAAGTGATCCATAAGTTTTAGTTGAATTAACAGGGGTGATGTTTAAAAAATATCAATTTGCTTCCCTTTCTTATTTTTCTAGATACTCACCAACTCTTACTGTAGTCTACCTTAAGTATCCATTTGCCAAGATAGAGATGAGACCATGTTACAGAAGAAATTGGGGAGACGGCTGAGAAAATATTCAGGGACCATCACTTGAAAAATAGGATTACATGGCACAATCATAGCTTTGCAATCTAGGTTACTGTTGAGATAGGACCTCTTGGTTCTTTCAGTTCTCTCCTACGGTGCCCTATCGATACTATGTTTTGAACGTCATGCTCATTGTGTTCTCCCTTCAGGTACACTCCACCATTAAAGCTTAGAGGAGTCAGAAAAAGGAGCCTAAGAGATGGGAAATAAAAATAAAAGATGCTTTGGTTGGATGGGGGGTGTTTTCCAAGGGAAATTTTGTGAAGAGGTGAAGGAAGGGTTTAACCTGAGAAGAGAAGGCCCTTTGAGTGAGTTGAGCTGAATACAGAGAGAAGACGGTTCGTGTGCTACTAACTGCTTTGGGGCTCAGGGAGGGGTCACTTTCAAGTGGCCCTGCCTCAACCAGAAGAGAGAGACGTGTCATGGACAGTTAGAGGGAGCTCTGATCTAGAATATTTTAGAAGCTCTGTTAGCTCATAGTTGACAAGAATGCTGAGTTGAAGCCAGATGGCCTGACTGGCCCATCACAGAGGAACAAGTTGACCCCCTGGAAAGGCTCTGGGTAGATCACTAGTTCAGGCCATGGGGTGAACTAAGTGGTAGGTGCTTAGGGAATGACATACCAAGAAAAATCAGGTTAGCCAAGAGCACTGGTCAATGCCTACTGCAGGCACTGCGAAAAGAATGGACACCAAGTTACATGAGCTTCAGTCTTCATGATCAGACACTGGTAAGATACTCTAGGAAGTACACCCATATGAGACAGGCTGCTGGTTTTCATTATTATTATTCCCATATTAGAGTTGAGGAAACTGCAACTAGGTAACTTTTCCAAAGCATAGGCCTAATATGTAGCAGAGCTGAAATTAAAAGCAAGGCAGCTGGGCTCATGGATTAGTTTCATTTTAAATTAGTGTCTCAGCTGGGACAATTAGAATCTCGACTGGGAATTCAGGACTGCAAGGAATCCTACAACACTTAAGTTAGAGTTTCCACTCCCTGAGACAACTTCTTTTTTCTCAAAGGCTCGTCATCTCTACTGTGTTATCTAATGCTTTCCTTTCTCCTGAGTTAAGTCCACTGGCATATCAACATTCTTTTATTCCCACCTTAAAAACATACACACAAACAAAAACAAGCAAAACAAAAAAACTGTCTCTTGACTCCTACATTCTATTCAATACTCAAATTATCTGCTTTCCTCTACAGTAAAACTTCTCAAATAAGTTGTCCATTTTTAAGACCTAAATGTGTATGTCCCCCTAAAATGCATATCCCGAAGCCCTAACATCCAATGTGATGGTATTTGGAGATGGGGCTTTTGGGAGACTAGGGTTCGATTGAGTCCTCATCATGAGATTAGTGGCTTTATAAGAAGAAGAGAGAAAGATCTCTTTCTCCCTCCCTTTCGTTTGTTCTCTCCCTCTCTCCCTCCCTCCCTCCCTCTCTCTCTCCACCCACTGAGGGAAGGTCATGTGAGGACACAGAGATAAGGTGGCTGTCTGTAAGCCAGGAATAGAGGCCTTACCAAGTATTGAATCAGAGGCACCTTCCCGGATTCCAAATTATGAGAAATACATTTGTTGTTATTTTTAAGCTACCCAGTCTATGGTATTATGTTACAGCATCCCAAGCAGACTAAGATCTCCATATTTACTCAATTCTAGTATCTATCCTCATCAGTACACACTAAAACAGTCCTTTCCAGGATCATCACTAGCATTCCTGTTGACAAATTCGAGGCACCCCTCTCTGTCTGCACCTTATTGGACTTCCTGCTGCATTTAACATATTTGTCCACACCCGTCTTCTTGACCTGCATGGTACTTCTCTTTTGTGATCTGTGACACTGCCTTTTCCTGTTTCTCCTCTTATACACTCACAGATTTCTGTCAGCCTTCTATTTTTTTTTTTAAATTGAAGTCTAGTCGATTTACAATGCTGTGCTAGTTTCTGGTGTACAGCAAAGTGATTCAGTTATACATATATAAATATTCTTTTTAATATTCTTTTCCATTATGGTTTATTACAGGATATTGAGTATAGTTCCCTGTACTGTACAATAGGACCTTGCTGCTTATCAATTTTATATATAGTAGTTTGTATCTACTAATCCCAAACTCCTAATTTATCCCTCCCCTACCCCCTCTCCCCATTGGTAACCACAAGTTTGTTTTTATGTCTGAGTCTGTTTCTGTTTCATAAATAATTTCACTGTGGCATATTTTAGATTCCACATATAAGTGATATCACATGGTATTTGTCCTTCTCTGTCTGACTTACCTCACTTAGTATGATCATCTCCAGGTCCGTCCATGTTGCTGCAAATGGCAATTTTTTTTTTTCTTTAGCCTTCTTTTCAAGCTCTTCCTCAAGGCTCATTTCGGACTCTCCTTTTCCAAGTATATACTTTTCTTAGGTTATCCTATCTAGTCCCATTATTTTAAATACCTATGTATATGCCAGTGATTCCAAAATGTATTTCTCTAGACTAGCCCTCTCCCTGAGTGCCAGTCTAGAATATTCAGTGGCCCACTAGTATATCCAACTGTCATAATGATATCTAATAGACATATCCCAGTGTCCAAAATGGAGCTCATTTATTTCATGGGGATTGAGGGGCTTCTATTGGCATGAGCAGAAATTATCATGTATCACTTTCTCTCACGGGGGGAACTTCCACTGGTAACTTGGTTTTACCCCCTATGCTGATCACAATGCTATGTTTTTTCACTGTCTCCATGGCCTCAGATACGCTATCCTTAATTCTAGGACTGCCTCACAGATAATATAAAGTTTTCTGCAGGCAGGCATATCATGGGAAAGTCATCAGGAACATCCCATCATATGAAGGACTTTCAAGATGAATAAACAATGGAGACTGTGCTGTTTGGATTTTTCATTTTGTTATCCCTAGTTCTCTGACCCTATTCTTGGCTTGAAAACTAAAAAAAGATGAGTAGTTCCTCCTGCTAGTTTAACAAGATTCTGCCCCATTCCTGTCTCTTCAGAGACAGCCCCCCCCACCCCCACATTTCTGCTCTTCTGTTCCAAGTTTTCCACTGCTCAGTTCTGGCAGTTGCTCTCAGCACACCACCCCTCTCTTCTGGTTTCTCTCTTCCATGGCAATTGCTCAGCTTCAGATTTTCATCCATCTATCCCAAATGAGCAAGGCTCTTCCCAAAGACACCTGTGCTCAAAATTCACTTGGTGGTCTTTTCTCAAGCAAATATTCATCCCTTGGTCTCTGGAGAACTCAATGTCATTCCTTCCTCAATAATGCTGGGGACAGCTCTTGGCACAATATCTGCTGAATTCTTCACCTAACTGCTCAGTGCTTCCCACAAATCTTAGAATAAGTCTCACAGCACAACTTATTCCAAAATTACACCAAAATACATCTCTTGTCCGGCTACCTTCTTCTGAGAGAAGGGATCTGAGATATATGAGAAACACCTTGGTTTCTAAACCCGTGAAATATATGAGAACACCTCTGAGCTCAGGATGCTATATTAAATTTTGTTAATTTTACCTCTTACTTCTTTCACCTGTTTCTCTCCACCTCACTACCTTAGCCTAATTTACCCTTGGTTCAGACATTTATGTATCTATAGCCATTTATTCATTCATTCAACAAATATTTACTTAGTTCCTACTATTGTACAAAGCATGGTAAGCTGGATGCAAGGAAGAAAATGGCATAGAGGCATGGTTTTTTCACCATGCAACTTATGTTCCAGCATCCCAGATGGGTACGTGAACAGGAATCAAATAGTTGCAGAACTGAATGAATAATGACATATTCAGATATGTGCTTTGAAGAATGAGAACATTTAATGAGAGAACGTAGCCTCAACTGGAAGTGAAGGAAGACTTGCCAGAGATAGTCCTGATAGAGCTAAATGGTGAATGATTAGGAGATAACTAGACAAAGAGCAAAAGGAAAAGTGTTGTAGGAAGAGAGACTGGGATGTACTGATTCCCCTAAAAAGGTGAACTAAAAGAAGCCCAGTGTGACTGGACATAGGTAAAGGACGTGTATGTGAAACACAGGACTGGAGACCTGGGCCAAACCAGGTATCAGGCCAGGTAGGACCTGTGAGATTTTGACCTTTGTCCCAAGAGCAATAAACACTTATTGAAGACCTTTGATCAAGGGGTGGAGGATGGGGGAATGGAGGGTGATGTGATCATTAAGAAACCACTCTAGCACATATTGGATAATGGATTGGAATGGGGTTAGAGTTAGTGTGGGAAGTCCAGTTAAGTGAAACATTGGTAAATTAGGCTAAGGTAGTGCAGTGGAGAGAAACAGGTGAAAGAAGTAAGAGGTAAAATTAACGAAATTTAATATAGCATCCTGAGCTCAGAGGTGTTCTCATATATTTCACAGGTTTCTTTCCATTTCAAAATCAGATAGCCAAGAAACTTAGAAAACTTTGTTACCACACAGATCAAGAATCCTACTAGACAAAGTAATGTGAGTTTCCAAGAAGCCACAATTATTCTCTAGAGAAGGGAGACAAAGTCTCCTCTAATAGTGTCCCTGGATTACACCTATAATTTTCACTACAGAAAAGAAGAGCTTCTTCTTCATAATCAACACAGTCACAGTTTTATCATCCAGCACAGAACCAAAAAACTAATTGATTTTTTTTTCCAGTAGAAATATATACCTGAATATACCACTACAATCCTAGGAATGTAAGGGCAAGCACTTTTAAATTGCATAGCTCATTAAATGTTAGTGATGCCACCTTATCTGAAAGCATTAAATTTTATGAAAAACATACAAGGGTTGTTTATCAGAAACCAGAGAATTGTGTTTCATTATGTGACCTAGGAATGATGATTTCCACTACTCTTTGCAGTGGAACAACCCATCCATTTAAAGAAAACATAAAAAGTGCATGATATCTCTTGCAACATGCCAGTGACTAATATTTTCCCCTCACTTCTTTTTCACAGCAAGAAAACAAGAACAGCCTCCTTATACCATTTTCAAGTGGTTTTAAAAGCTCTTTAAACTACTCAGCATATTAATGATTTGCTATTTATAAATTACACCCATTGAAAGGCCAAAATGACAATAGAACATTGAAACTTGTCTCTGTCAGAAACTTGCCTCTCCCACATCCAGGAAGAACAAAGACAAGGCACTCTCCAGCTGACACTACTGTTGTCAGAAGTTGAGCTATGAGACCTTTAAGACCCTGAGTGACGAGCAGGCTTTTTTTCTTTTTTCAATAGAAAATCTTGTCTGAGTTCGTAAGTTAAGAAAGAATTTAACTAAAATGTAACTCTTCCAACAGATAATAAAAATGGGGGGGGGGGTCATCGTCCTACGTCTATGCCCTTTTCCTTTGTTTATTTTAATTATTAGGTATTTCAATTTATTATGATTCAATCCACATATCAATGCCATAAAGCCACATAACCTAACAAAAAATGATTCAGCAGGCAAATTGCAGTCTATTTTGCCAGAAGCTTAGAGAAGCTAAGAAAATAAAATGCATGTTTATAGCACGTTACTCACCCATATTTACAGATCTTCACATTAAATGTTAATCTGTATTTCAAAATAGTTTTAGAAAGTATATGAAATAGCTGACAGTTTTTGTTTGGCTGTTTTCCCATCAGAATATAATCACTTAAAGAACAGTCCTGCATGCTGCTGTCACAGAAATGGCAGCAGAGGGGAACAAGTGGCATTTGCGCAAATGAGTACACATTCATCTACTTATTTTAAAAGGCAGAATACAAGCTCATATTCTGAAGAACGCGTTGCTGATTGTTGTTTAAATAATCTGTAAATATGGATTATGACAAGTAGGATAAATTATAAAACTTAGAATTGTAAAGGTATCATTTACCACTTAAATAATAAGAACTATGGTTGACTGAAGACACTTATATTGATAGTTGGAAAAAAGCAGAGATATGGAATGAGTCACTGGTATGCTAAAGAGCAGGAGTCTTTATCCAGCAGTTCTCAGTCTGCTGGGTTGTATCATGATGCTATGGATGCTAGAAAAGGGGCTTCTAGATGGAGGGCGTGACTTCCTCAACTACTCTGAACTCAAAGTGACCTCTCTTCTCTGACATTCTCTCTAGAGAATTTATAAACTACAATATATTCCAAAAGTTAACAGACTACATATTACTATATCATTGTTCTTTGATTCATTCACGTTCATAATAACAAAAGATAGGAATTCGTTAACAGTTCAGTGTTTGTGGCTCTTCTGTGTTGTGTGTTCTATAGGCTTGCGTGTGACTAGGAGATAGGTCCTAAGGGAATATGCTCTTTTAGGATTAGGATGCTATGAAGATGGGGCAGAGCTGGAAGAGTATAGGCTGATAGAACCCAATGATCCCATGCACCACTAATCTGTGGCATAAGAAGCTATGTGAGCTGCGAACGGAAATGAAGGTCACGTTACACACTCTCCCACACAGGCAAGGAGTCAGAGAAAAGCATTAGTTCTTGAAATGCCAGTCCTCAGCTGTTTGCTCCAGCAGATGGGAGAGGGACCTCCTGGCGACAGCCAAGTCCTCCACCATGTTCCAGTGAGGGAAGGGGAGTTTGAGAACAAAGGATGCCTCAGGCTGTACCGGGCAGGCTTAAGGAGTGGCCTGCTGATGTCTACAGATCCTTCCTCTGTTAAATGCTGAGAAAGAATTCAAAACCTTCAAGAAGTCAATTGCTCACAAACTAAAAGAGAAAAGCAGTCTAATTCTATGACGCTAGTGAGAAAGAATTCTCCCGTGATCATGGAAGCAAGATCACCACAGGAGGAGGAGGTGGTCCATGAAGGGCTTGCAGTTGAGTCCACACAACAGAAATGACAGTCTCAAGAGCTGGTGATAGATATTAGATACTCTTTTTAATTTATTCTCTAGGCTGTGTATCCATGAAAAAGGCTTTTCGGAAACACAGATAATGAGGGAAGGTAAGAAGGTAAGAAAATCTTATTACAGGAGTTAGTCCTAGCTGTTTCTATGTGTTTGTTCTACCTTATCCCAGTAGGGGTCTGCTTTTCTCCCACGCTTCCATATATACCTTCAGCTGGCTTATAGTTTGATTTCCATGGTAGCAGCTCCAAGACAAATGCTTCCAGACTTAAAAGCTCAACACTTCACCCTGATCTCAAGAACAGTTAGCCAAAAATTAACATAGCAATTAGAATATTTGGGCTGATAGAAAGCAGGGAAAAGAACACTCCCATGTAAGTGAACAGAAAAATTATAATCAGGATTCCCAATTGAATTATGAAGAAATGCCCTATTGTAAATGAGTTACATCCAATTTGCTGACTGCACTGTAAAGGCAAAGTCAAAAATATCAGAGTGATACTTTTAATATTTCAAATAGTAATTTATAGATATGATGTTCTCCGTATCACCCAAGCACAATGGAAATTTTAGTTTGTATTGATGTGTACTGGCCTAGAGTGACAGGTTTGAATGAGAACTTCGGGTTTAGATGCCAAATTATTTCATACAACCTAATTTTAAGGTGAAATAGTGTCATTATGGTTAGGGCCCAAGTTCCAGAAGCAGTATTTTGCCTGTATAGCATTGTGCAAATTACTTAATCATTCTTAGTATCCTCCCTGGTAAAATGAGGAGGGTAGCGATGGTACCCAACTTACAGAGTGCTATAGGGATTCAACGGCACCAGGTAACCAACCACTCGGGACCTGCTAGCTGCTGTTATGCTAACTCCTGCTATGCTTTTTTTCAGCATGTAAATTTAAGCTAGTCACTTAAGGATTAGAAGCCTCATTTCATCAATTCAGCTTAGGTTTTCCTCTCTCTTTTCCATAGGCTTCATGGAACCATCTCTATTTTAAATATTTTATAGGCTTCATACTCTAAATAAAATATATAAAATGCAAGCAATTTTATAAGAATCAAAGGAAGCTCATTATTACTCATTTCACATTAATTCAGACCAATGACTTTACTAAATAATCAATTGTGACGAACAGAGGAAAGAGAATCATTTCTTAGTGTTTCTATAACTACCCAAATAGTCAATTTGACTGATCTGAAAAATAAAGAATACTTGGATCTTTTTCACTAGAGCTTATTTTTCACTATATATACTAATTTAAACTTTTTTATTGCATTGGTTATATCACAGTTTCGCTATGTTTTACTACAATCTGATTTATACTTTAGACTGCTCTGTCCAACAAAGTAGCCACTGTGTATCCGGCTATTCAGTACTTGAAATGCATCTAATCTGAATTGAGAAGTGCCAGAAGTATAAAATACACACTGAGTGAAGATTTAGTATTTTCAAAAAGTGTAAAATACCTCAATATTTTATATGGAATACACATAGAAATGATAATATTTTGCATGTAGTAAGCTAAATAAAACATGTTGTTAAAACTAATTTTACCTGTTGGCTTCTATTTCTTTTTTTCTTTTTTTTTAATGGGGCTTCACGAAGACTTAAAATTACATATGTGGCTTGCACTTGTGGTTTGCATAATATATGTACTGGGTAGTACTGACTTAGAATTTCTTTTGCTGCTTGTTTAATTAATATACTTGATAATTGCCAGGTAAAGAAAATAATATTTTAAATCTTTTAAAATGTTGTTAATCAGTGTTTCTTCATTCAACATCCATTCCTTGGATACTGATTCTAAGATTGCCCTCTCTTAGGTGTTGGAGCAATAAGCAGGTGGGAGTTTTGCCCAGACTTGTAGTTAATTCCAAAGCCTAAACATAAGCTCAAAATGTAAATCCACCTTTGATTCACTTTCTAACACAAGATACTAAAATAAAGTCTATATGGTGAATTAGAGGATGATAACTCACGTAAGACTGGGGTTGAAAACAGTAGTATATGCCACCTGCAACCTGAAATCAACGAGTCAGGAGGAGTGATCCTCCAAAATGCAGCAAATCAGGAAGTTCACCCAAAGTTAATTTTGATTATAAGAGTATATGACTAAGTTTTTTTTATGAAGTATAATTGACATACATTATATCATTTTCAGGTATAAAACATAATGGTTTGATATTTGTATATACTGCAAAATGATCACAATAAGTCTAGTTAACATCTGTCACCATATACAGTTACAAATATTTTTTGTGATGAGAACTTTTAAGATTTACTCTCTTAGCAATTTTCAAATACACAATACAGTATTATTAACTAGAGTTGCCATGCTATATTACATCTCCATGACTTATGTATTTATAACTAGATTTGTACCTTTTGACCCCCTTCACCCATTTCACCAACCCTCCACTCTCCGCCTCTGGCAACCACCAATCTGTTCTCTGTATCTATGAGTTTGTTTTTGTTTTCAGATTCCACATATAAGTGAGATCACACTCTATTTGTCTTTCTCTGACTTATTTCTCTTAGCATAATGCCCTGAAGTGTTATCCGTGTTGTCGCAAATGGCAAACTTGTATTATTTTTTATAGCTGAATAATATTCCTAAGTTTTAAATAGGGGGGAAAGTCTATAGATTAATAGCAGTATGGATGTGCTTTTGTCAACGTCTTTTTAAATTTATTTTGACTTTTAACTTACTCTACTTACTTATATCCTTCTCAGCACCTTCAGAACTTGTGGTAGATAGAACAAAGAAATTTGCATTTTTAACCAAAAAAAACCTATAAAATATGTATATTATATATATGTATAATTACATTTTAACTATATATGTATCTATACACAGTTTTTTATTTCTAAATAAATGCAAAACATTTTATAAGAATTAAAAGTTTATTATTAGTTATTTCAACACTAATTCAGACAAAAGACTATAATAAATCAATGGTGATAGAGAAAAAAGAATATGATTTTTTATAGTGTTTCCATTATTTTACACTGAAAATATTGGTTTCTAGTTACATTTACATAATTTATGTAGTCTTTATTCTATATTTTACCTATGATAGTTTTAAATCAACATACTAACAATAAGACAATCTAAATGAAGCTTAAGAAAGGGCTTTTTTTGTCTTTTTTTTTCTGGCCGTGCCACGCAGCTTGGGGGATCTTAGCTCCCCAACCAGGGATCCAACCTGTGCCCCTGCAGTGGAAGTGTGGAATCCTAAACACTGGACCACCAGGGAATTCCCTAAGGAAGGGTTTTGTTTGTTTGTTTGTTTGTGTGTTTGTTTGCGGTACACGGGCCTCTCACTGTTGTGGCCTCGCCCGTTGCGGAGCACAGGCTCCGGACACGCAGGCTCAGCGGCCACGGCTCACGGGCCCAGTCGCTCCGCGGCATGTGGGATCCTCCTGGACGGGGGCACGAAGCCGTGTCCCCTGCATCGGCAGGCGAACTCTCAACCTCTGCGCCACCAGGGAAGCCCTAAGGAAGGGTTTTTAATTTTTGTTTTGGGCTCTATTTGTCCTTATACCTCACTAGAGTGTAAAGTTTCATATTGAGCATTTTAAATAGTTTGAAGTAATTCTTTTACTTTGTGGTTTTGACAACTTGGTATACAATTAAGTTCATTTATTTAAGCTGGCTTTCAATTTTTAAAGATTGCTTTTATTTTTTGTCTTTAACTTTATAAAATTACATAAAACATAAAAGATGCCAAAAGAAAAAAATAACAAGCTGTGTACACAGAGGTCTTTATTCATCTGCCCTGTATCCCTCTCTCCCTCCTATAAGCAATAATTTTTATTACATTTTAATGTACTCTTTTTTTTTTTTTTTTTTTTGTGGCCTCTCCCGTTGCGGAGCACAGGCTCCGGACGCGCAGGCTCAGCGGCCATGGCTCACGGGCCCAGCCGCTCCGCGGCATGTGGGATCTTCCCGGACCGGGGCACGAACCCGTGTCCCCTGCATCGGCAGGCAGATTCTCAACCACTGCGCCACCAGGGAAGCCCCCTTAATGTATTCTTTAATTGTTCTATTTTGAAAATGAAATGCCTGTCAATATTAATATTTCTCTCCTTCCTTAGTCATATATTTTATCTTAACTTTTATTTTTTCATCTAAAGTCCATCCTCAAGATCATTTCACATTAGTACTTGGATATATTCCTTGGTCCTTTTTACAGTTTCACATATTGTATGTTGTGGATTTACCTTAATATGTACAACCAGTGCTTTACATATGGATATCTGACCATTTTCAGTCTTTTGCTAAAATGTTATGCTATATAGCCTTAAGCATATTCTTTCGAACATACACATAACCACAAAGAGTATCACTTCACATTACATATTTTTAAACTCAAATATGTATGCAGTTCGGTTAATAAAGTGCTATTGTCTCTTGCCCATAGCTAATATTTGGAAGTAAAATCGTCTGAGAGAATACTTTCTAACCTGCCATGAACCCGAAGCAACCTGAGGAGGAGGTTGGAACACACTGGAATCAAATCAAATCAAATCAAGTGGAGGGAATGGAAATTCAGCAAGTCCATATCGGATGTCTTTTCAATAAAAAAAAGGTCAGTTATGAAGAGTAAGTTTTGTTTGTTTTGGTTTGGATTTTTATTTGAAAGAAGTAGGAAAGAGTTTGGAGCAGGTTCTTTCAAGAATTTGATTGGGAGGTAATTTATAGGTAAATTTAACATTCATCTCAAATAGGGAGCCTAACTGAAACCAAAACCATAAATTTTTGCTTCAATAAGTCATCACAATTCCCCCATTTCTCAGTGTTCGGAAACACCACAGAATAGATGAGGTGGCATATCTAGAGCTGTGTGAAGAACAAGGTAGATGTGTTGTCCTGACAAAAACACCAGG